>NC_136509.1:10789545-10884545 GCF_053919585.1 Euprymna scolopes | reverse complement strand
AACGCTTGAGTTGTTTTAAATAAAAATCATATTACATGTCTTGAAGTGGGCGTTTAAAAGGAGCAGAGAAACAGATACGTTGGGATCTCTGGCTCACTCTAAAGGTCACGTGTCCTTTTATATTTGCAGTTTTTAACTTTTAAGATTAAAGAGCTCTTCTAACTTTTTGTCCTGTTTCGCTTTATTTCGTTCATATCCTAGCATTTATGATGTTTCAAATGTTTCTTGCGCAGAAAAATGATGTCTTATCAATTGAGAATGGAACTAAAATGTGAAAGAAGTGAATCTGAAGAGTCCTTCAATTTTTTTCATTTTTACCATTTAAACATAAACTTGTTTGTGTAGCAAAGTATGTATACACACACACACACACACACACACACACACACACACACACACATATATATATATATAATTTTGTATTCCTGTCTGTTCGTTTGTTCACAATTTGATTAATATATACAAAGGTCCATTAGTTTAGTATTCCATTTATTTCTATATATAGTTTGATCCTTTAAAAAATATACGATTAAGCGGTCACCTCATTTGTTTATCATATTAAGGAAAATCGATTGTACTTAATAGCTTTATGTTAGTTTAAGTTTCTAGGAATAGAGTTGTTTTAAGTGTTCAATTTAAGATTGTTATGTCATCAACTCTTAATAGCAATTATATTGATAATATATTTAATTAAATTTATTTGGAATTATAACTTCCAACATCGATTTTTATGAAACGAGTAGAATTATTTCCCCTGGTGAGTTTTTTTTATACGTTCCGAAGTTCGAAAGATAAAAAACAAACAAACTCTTTCCAAATAAATTAATTTGATAATCACAAGACGTTTCTAAAGTGAAAAAATAATTTCGTGTAGACAGAAAAATGTTTTGCTTTATTTTTAAATATTCGATACTCTTGCATAACTTGACCCGGATTCTCGGGAATTGCCGTCAAGCATGGATTGAACGAGACCAGCAATCATCAGTTTAAGCCGAACGTTGTAAAAGACGCTTAAAAAAACAAACCGGAAAAATACAAATGTAAATAATAAAAAAATAACAAAAACTTACCTTTAAAGGACTGAAAATTTATTTATTTATTTATTTTATTATATATATATATATATATATATATATATATATATATATATATATATATATATATAAATTTGTCAACAAAAACATTTTTTTTCCTTCAAGAAAAAATGAAGGTTTTACTTTTTTTTTTTACCGTAAAATCTTAGGTGTAAGTACAAGTCTGTTTATTTTCAAGACTTTTTGTTTTTATGGAGGGATCCACAGACATGTTATATATATATATATATATATATATATATATATATATATATATATATATATATATATATATATATATATATATTAGCAAAAGTACCCGTCGTTGACTGGGTTCAAAAACAGCCTACAGAAAATGGACTCTGATTTATGAAAGTATGATAGGTTATGAAAAGGAAGGGTTGTAAAGAGATAGCTTCGAATTTGGAGGTATCAAAACCAAAGCAAAATATGATGAAAGTAAAAATAAAAAAGATAAACCCCATAATTTATTATACCATACCTATTCACACTGAAACACTTATCACAATGTTCATTAATCTATATTAAAAAAAACTTGTTAAACTTTGTGACATATATCCATTCTATGAATGGAAGGCGCGAACGAACACCCCATAATTTTATTATACCATATTTCTTCAAACTGAAATATAATAATCAAAGTATACTTACGCAGATACATATGAAAAGTCTTTTTTAAAGTTTATGCCTATTTCCATTCTATGGAGGCCAGGCGCAAACGCAGAACCCACAATTTTATTATACCATCCCTATTTAAGTTGAAACATACTTATCAAAGTATTATTATGTACATCTATATCAAAAACACTTGTAAAGTGCTCAATACGTAGGTAGAGCTAGTTAGTAATTTATAAAATATATATGGCGATTAAGCTACACTGAATATTCTGCGTTTCATCCACTATAGGACTTGTCAGGCTTATGCGCGAATTTTGTCGTTGCTTCTTGTTTTTATATATGTTGAGGATTTCTGGTTAGCCAATCAGCTTTCTAGTATCCACCGCGCCCCCTCCTATCAGCCAATGGGCATGCATTTTATCGAACAAAGGATCTGTTTTAGAACTAGGTTAGTGGTTTAAGGTAGATATTTTCCTTCCTTTTTTATATATATATAAATATAGCTATGTGTACACACATACATGCACATATATATACATATATATATACATATAAGTGATTGTTTATGTATATTCATGTTTATTTAATTTATCTATTTGTTTGTTTTCTATTGTTATTGTTAGTTTTAATGCAATTTTGTATCGCTATCCTAGAGTAAGTTTTATTTTGTGAACACAGTTGTTTGCTATTTCTCGTCTACAGTTTAATAGATTTTGAGGTTCTTTAAAGTACAGAATAGCAAATTTTTCATGGAGGCATAATTTACATGGGTCGTCTAAATGTCTGCACGTGGTAGCTTGTCTCATTATTTTCCATTCGACTACCTGCGAATGTCTGCTTTCTTTGAGTTCCCAGTATTTATTCGCTAGTGTTGTGTTTATACGGTGTTTTTTTATTTTTGAATGTACTTTTGTGGTCATAGTATCGGGTTTTGAAATCTAAGGAAGTCATGCCTATGTAATATTTCTTGTTTTGGGTTTTCTTTCGTAAATATTGTTGCTTGATAAACTACACTTTTTGTTAGACAACTATAATAAAATTAAAAATAGAAGAAAAAGAACTATAATTTGGTATACGGCCCCATACAATAAAATGTTAAAAACAAAACTTGGCAAGAAATTACTAGATCTTATTGAAAAACACTTTCCCGCAACCAACTCTTATACAAAATCTTCAATAAAAATACCTTGAAGTTATCTTAAAGTTGTTGCGAAAATTTAGAGATGATAATTAAAGCACATAATAACAAAATACTAAATGAAAACAATGTAAACAACAACAAAATAAACAATAAAAAAGTAGACACCATGACAGAAATAAAACCAACACTAGCAGAAATAATAATAATAATAATAATAATAATAATAATAATAATAATAATAACAAACCAACCCCGGACAAGAACAACCATACCATAAATAAAAATACTAATAACGAACAAGATAAATGCAATTGTAGACACCGCACACTTTGCCCAGTCCAAAATAAATGTCTAACAAAAAGTGTAGTTTATCAAGCAACAATATTTACGAAAGAAAACCCAAAACAAGAAATATTACATAGGCATGACTTCCTTAGATTTCAAAACCCGATACTATGACCACAAAAGTACATTCAAAAATAAAAAAACACCGTATAAAAACAACACTAGCGAATAAATACTGGGAACTCAAAGAAAGCGGACATTCGCCGATAGTCGAATGGAAAATAATGAGACAAGCTACCACGTGCAGACATTTAGACGACCCATGTAAATTATGCCTCCATGAAAAATTTGCTATTCTGTACTTTAAAGAACCTCAAAATCTATTAAACTGTAGATGAGAAATAGCAAACAACTGTGTTCACAAAATAAAACTTACTCTAGGATAGCCATACAAAATAGCATTAAAACTAATAATAACAATAGAAAACAAACAAATAGATAAATTAAATAAACATGAATATACATAAACGATCACATATATGTATATATATGCCCATATATGTGTGTACACATAGGTATATTTATATATATAAAAAAAGGAAGGAAAATATCTACCTTAAACCACTAACCTAGTTCCAAAACAAATCCTTTGTTCGATAAAATGCATGCCCATTGGCTGATAGGAGGGGGCGCGGTGGATACTAGAAAGCTGATTGGCTAACTAGAAATCCTCAGCATATATAAAAACAAGAAGCATCGACAAAATTCGCGCATAAGCCTGACGAATCCTATAGTGGATGAAACGCAGAATATTCAGTGTAGCTTAATCGCCATATATATTTTATAAATTACTATATATGTATATATATATATATATACATATGTATATATATACATATATATATATACACACATATATATGTATACATACACACACACATATATATACATATACATATATATATATATATATATATATATATATATATATATATAAGACTGTTGAATTTTTATTTATTTTTCGTTAGCGATTAATTTCTTTCTTATTACTTCGCTTCCTGAACGTTTATATTATAAGAAAGGAGTTATTTGCCCCCCTTTTTTTTTGGCATTTTTTCTTCGCCGACATTTTTAGGACGAATTTACCTTTTTATATTTATTTTTTTTAAATATGAATTATTAATTAGGGAGGAGATAGAGTAAAGAAGTGTGCTCCGATATAATACTGCATTCCCTTCGCATATTCTTAGCGGTAGCCATTTCGGACGCCCATAAATAAATGATTTTTTCTATTGTTAGAATATCACCTGGTGGAGAGAGTATCACGTACTTCTTTTTTGGGGCGATTACATATATATATATATATATATATATATATATATATATATATATATATATATATATATATATATATATATGAAATAAAATACGCATCAAGTGCGATTGAAAGCTAAATCACAACGCAATATAAGGAAAATGAATATTTTACCTGCTTGAAATTTATAATTTACATATATCTATTCTCAGTTGTTTTCTTTCTTTTTTTTTTCTTCTTCTTCTTTCTTGCCATCTTGTCAAGTTGAAGAAACAAAACTTTGTTTGTAAAAATTCGTGCGTTGTCGGTTGTATTTGTAAATGTTGGAACGGTGCGTTGGCTACGCGAGATTAACGTCAAGGATGAGAGTTCCATTATAAAAGCGTTGATTTAAGTTCAATAAAATTGAATACGCATCAAGTACGCTTAAAAGACAAATCACAACGCAATGTTAGGAAAATAAACAAATATTTTAGTTGCTTGAAATTTATAATTGAAATATGTTGTTGTTTTTTCTTTTTTTCACCTTTGACTCGGAAATATATTTAAATGCATTCTTTTATTCAAATTAAATCAACGCTTCCATAATGAAACTCACATGTTCACACACACACACACACACTACACACACACACACACACACACACACACACACACACACACACACATATATATATATATATATATATATATATATATATATACTAGCAAGCCCCCCCCCCGTTGCTCGGTCGTAAAATACGCATAAATATTGTATTTTAATTCGTACAGAAACTGAGATATATGGATGCGAGTATTATGCTTTCTCTTAGCAGTTCACTTCTTGTACGTAAATTTAAAAAAAAAAGAAAGAATACTCGAGGTGAGATCGAAACCAACACCAAAAGAAAATGAGTCAACTATGATAACCATTAAGCTGGCTTGACGTTATCTTTAAAAAGTGATTTCAAACCTATTCATTTTAACATAATGAATCTGTCATGTGAACCATTCTTGTATGCGTATTTGTGAAACAGTTAGCAGGCAGATAAAAATCCGACGAACCAATTTTTCACTTTTGACCCCTTTGCAGCCCGTTTTCTCCGAATGAAAACCGAATAATTTTTTCCACATGTCTGAATATCCTATATACCAAATTTCAAATCTGTAAAACAAAAATACGTTGAGTATATAGGTTAAGAATTGTCCTGACAAATTTTTACTTATTAGCGATCTGGCAAGGCCACAAGGGAGACAACCAAGAAAAAAAACTTCAAGCAAAATTCATCCCAAAGCAGCAAAACTAAAACCGTCTTGCTAGGATACTGTATATATATATATATATATATATATATATATATATATATATATATATATATATATATATATATATGTGTGTGTGTGTGTGTATGTATATATGTGTGTGTGTGTATATATGTGCACATGTATGTGAGTGTGTGTGTATATATGTGTATATATATGTGTGTGTGTGTGTGATGTGTGTGTGTGTGATGAATGTATATATATGCATATATATATATATACATATATTTACACACACACACACACACACATATATATATATATATATATATATATATATTAGATAAAATACTAAAATGCTGTATGGTTATTGACTGCATAATACTGTAAACATAACATCTAAATAAATATTAGTATCAATATTTATAAGATGACCCCAAGCAGATAAAGGAAAAGCGAATAGAGCAATAACATGAATGGAAATATTGAGTTAAAACAAAATTTATTGTTTGACAATAAATTACAAATAATTATTAAAGTTTTTTATTATTCCATTCCATTTTACGGAGAATCACCCTTTGAATTGCGACTGAAATACGTCTTGGAGTTTGAATTTAAACGATTGATATTCATATAGTGTTCTAATGTACTCGGAGGGAACCTCGCAATATAACTAAATTTGACTATTCAATTTTTCATCTAGATGTGTGTGTGTGTATATGTGCATATATATATATATGTGTGTGCGTGTGCGCGTGTGTGTATATGTGTCTATACGTGTGCACAGTTCTTTCGCTACACAATTAGTGTTTCAAAATCAAATCCATTTCAAGTATTCAGGGGAGGTAAGTAGTTAGTTTTGTACCATTTTTATATCAGCTACGGAGATTAAAAGATCAAAATTAATATATAATGCGCTTAAACCTTATGTGTAGAAGTTATTCTCGAAAATATTTTTAAAAAATTAAGGCTAAAAGTTAAAGGATTTTAAGAAGAGTTTGAAAATCAGGAAATTTCGTCGAATGGTTAAATTTAATGCTCATATGGAAGATTTGAATTTTCGAAGGTAAAATAGAGGATTGCGTCCTGGTTATGACCTATATATACCTTAAAAATAGTCCCCCAATAAATATGTGTGAGAATTTATTTTTATTTTCATTGAAATTGCTCCAGATAAGGCATAAAGCCACCTGCAAGGAACTTACAAGAACAGACGATGATTATCGTAAAGACGAGATATCCCTATTGGTGGTAATCTTGAAAAAAAAATACTATAGTTAGGAGAAAGACAGTCAGCAGGAAGAGAGTTTCACAACTTTCTTAAAAAGAAGCTACTGGAATAATATAATGTTGTCCTGGAATCAATACGTTGTATGTTCCTTGGCAAAAGAGACCAAGAATAGGAAAGAACTCCAACTCGCCTTTTGTTTTGTACAACAGTTATTCTACTCATTCTCTCCTTACCGCTGTGACGTCCTTCATATGATCCTCTTCTTAAACATCATTCACGCCTCGCACGTGATCGCGAACGTTATCCACGTCTCTAACGTGATCGTTCTCTTTTTCTTTTTATAGTCGTTTTATTTCTTTACCGGTGACGCCATTTCGCATACGTTTGCATACGCACGTCCGCGCTATGTTAGAACGAGAAGCTGTATTACAACGAGGGAAAAAGGGAGCAGAAAATAAATCAGACAATCTGTTGATTCTGGTACTGAGGAAAAAATGCCGCGGACATTCGTGTAGTCATTTACACAAAATTTAAAAAAATTATATAAACTATAGAAGTGTTTGGAGAAATCCGATGAAATATCTATTCATTTCTAGGCTATCGTCATATGTTCGGCCCCATCGGTGTCCTTAAAATGTGTAGTATCTATTAATGTCAAAGTTCAATTTTCTGAGTCACTTGATTTGAAAGATGATCGAAGCCAAACCAATAAGATTACGCAGAGATGATCACGACGCTGTATCGAGACAAAAACAAAAATATTTACTGACTCGATGTTTTAGTAATATAAGAAGTTACAAAAAATAAACTAGGTCAGCCTCGTTACACCCTATAAATATGTCACTCTGATACGCAAGGCCTCTGAGGCAGGAATTTCGGTCATGTGAAGAAAAACAACCAATAAAATCAATTCTCAGTTTTAAAAATTGTCCACGAATTTCTATGTGAGGCTTTGTGGATCAGTCGGTCGGTCGAGATACCCGTCTGTCAGACTTCTGTTTGAAATATCTGGTCTTGTAACATGTTCCCTCGGCACGAAAATCAACTGCGTCTACGCCATTTCTGAAATGGTGTTTCCACTGTTGATTGCGGTATGATGGTGACCCTGTGCAGTTTTAGAAAATCCACCCTCCCTTGCCTTCTTTCATTGAGAAGGGTTGGTTTATTGATAATCGTATGGGGCACTCTTACAGAGAAATGATGACGGGGCTGCGTAAGCATTTTTGACAAGTCAGAATGCTGCTCCTCCTCGGAGGCGATAGTTCCTCAGTACCACTTTCCAACCCTGGTGCCACATTTCTCGCCGTGAGAGAGAGAGAGAGAGAGAGAGAGAGAGAGAGAGAGAGAGAGAGAGAGAGAGAGAGAGAAATATCATCTGGTGTTACCAGATCAAGCTGTCTGAAGATATCGGCTTAAAAAGACTAAACATTGTCGTTTTATTTTCATTTAGCTTTGCAAAAGTCAATCATATTCTGTAAAGCCTAAAATAAAAACAATTTTTCTCTACAAACAACAACAACAACAACAACAGCAGCAACAGCAACAACAACAACAACAACATTAAACCAACCTTTCAAAACGTTGTTAATATCAAAGAGGAGAGTAATACTTAGGAGATACTTAGTTGGGTCAAATCGATCATCAGCATTTGTAAAGATAGCGACAACAGATGACTCTTTCCAGCAAGAAGGAAAACGTAAGTTTGATAAACAGACATTGAGGACAAGAATATTCAGGAGTACAACGTTTGAAAACGACAACAGGAATTTAATCGGGATTTGAAGAATTAGACTCTCCAAAATCAGAAATGACCTAGCAGCCATCTTTGGAGTGATAAATGTAGAATCCTGACGCTTATGAGTTTTCAGAGGAAAATCAGGAAGACCAGAATTAGAATCATCGATAGAAGAATTGTCAGCAAAAAGACGACCAAAAAGATCAGCCTTATCCTTAGAAGATGAAATAACCCGATGACCATTAAAAAGATGAGGAACAGCAGATTTGCAGCTATTAACCACACTATGATAGATTATGTAATAATCAAGATAGCCAACCTTTTGATAGAGCTACGAATCCTTTGAGAGTAGCTAGACTTAGGCTCAGAAATTGCTCTCTTGCAGGCATTGCCAGGTCTTCTGTAGGATTGTCTAGAAGCCTTAGAACAATCCTGACGATACTGATTGAAGTAGCGTTTATCATGGGCAATAGCAGAAGCACAGGGAGATGAAAACGAATAATGAGGTTTGTATCGAAACTTACGATGAGGGATGTAGGTGTTATTTGTAACAAAAAGTCAGTAAATTCATTTGCAGAATCATTTGGAGACCGAAATAGGATCCCATAAAACGGCAGATATTAATACGAAGATGCGAACTCTATCACAACTCTTGAAGTTAGACCTCCTCCTACTATATCACATCTATATATTACCTTTAAAACAGTGCACTGTTAGTAAACTATTACAGCATAATATTTTTAAATCTGTGTTGTATATATATATATATATATATATATATATATATATATATATATATATATATATATATATATATATACTAGCAGAAGTACCTGTCGTTGACTAGGTTAAAAAAACAGCCTAAAGAAAATGGACTGTGATTGATGAAAGTATGATAGGTTATGAAAAGGAGGGGGTTGTAAAGAGATAGGTTTTGATACTCAAAAATTTTACCCCGATGAAAGTAAAGATAATTTTCGCGAAAATATATTTTTTTATATCAACTTTGTTTCCATTCGTAGCCAAGAGTGACCAACAAAATGATGTTTCCTTACAAAGAGAAAATGTTATATATATATATATATATATATATATATATATATATATATATATATATATATGCAAGAAATAAATGTTACCATAGTCAATAAAAATTACTTTTATGGTAGAAAAGTTCACCCGTTTGTATTTTTAAGTAGTTTGTAAAATATTTTTTTTAATTCACAAACTGGTTTAAAAAAATCAAAATGGCAGCGACTTTGAAATGGAGAGCCCCGTTTTCAATTTGAATTCTGTGTTAACAATGTAAGAGAGTTCCGTTAACGTAAGGAATATTTATAAACATATTTTAATGTTTTCCATTATTTTGTGCTTGAGGAATATTCGATTATGGCATGTGTAGTTTATATAAACATCAATTTAAGTAGTTATTGCCTCAAATTTCGTTTTAATTTCGGTTCGCTGAAATTATTTAAAGTAAAGAGCATTAAAAACTATTTCAAAACAAAAAAAAACATGAACTGAAATTTTATTGGCTATGGTAACATTTATTTCTTGTATATTTATTTTTTCGGGTAGTCGTTTGTTGGCTTTCTGCTAAAGACTCTTACTAAATAATATCGACGAAATATCGAAGAACAAAGAAACAAAAACAGTTTTGAAAAATAATGAAGCTTTACTTACTTTAGTAAAATAATCCGAAACAAAAAAATGGGATATTAAAAAAGTAAACACGTAATTACTTTAGTTTTTTAAAACAAAGAATCGATATAAATATGAATAAGAAGAAAATGGCGCCCTTTTCAAGCAGAACAGCTTCGTTTCAGTTTTACAGTGTAGTATTGCGCCGTCAGATTCAGGGTTGTGCTATTGTAATGTAAAGAACACGGAGAAAGGATTGTAATCAACTGAATTCCTTCTAGTACACTGACAAAAAAAGCTTAAACAGATATATAAATAAAAATAAAAAGGTTATGTAAATGTTTTTAAAACGACACGTAATCACATGAGAAGGATTTTTTCCTTCTTTTGACACGATAACAAGTAACGTTCTTCTTATTTATTATTTATCTATTTATCTATTTTCAAAAGAGTGCCACGTGCAAGTGGAGAAGGAAAAAAACAGATTTATACAAAATTTGTGTCGAGAATTGTCTAAAGTTCCGTCTTTTTTTTTGGCTTTCACTTTAATAAGAACGTGAATTTATGAGGTGAATTTATTCGACAGAATATGATTCAACTCAAAAAAATAAATAAAAGCTAACATGGATTAAGATTAAAGTTAAGGTGTTATTGTGGACCTTCACCACTTTTAAAAAACCTTGTTAAACTTTGTGACATATTTACATTCTATGGAGGTCAGGCGCGAACGAACACCCAATAATTTTATTATACCATATTTCTTCAAACTGAAACATAATTATCAAAGTATACTTATGCAAATAGATATGAAATGTCTTTGTTAAAGTTTGTGCCATATTTCCATGGCGTACAGGCGCGAACGCAGACCCCACAATTTTATTATACCATCCCTATTTAAGTTGAAACATACTTCTCAAAGTATTCTTATGTACATCTATGTCAAAAATCCTTGTAAACGTTTTTTTTTCATTTTTTTATTTCCATACTTTGGGGGCCCAGGCGCGAACAGAGACCCCACAATTTTTATGAACCACCGTTCTGCCAGATCAAACATACCCATTCCTGATCCTCGATAATCTTCTATCATTATATGTAATCAGTTTTTTTAAAATAGTCAACCATATAGGAGCCTATTCGTGACCACACACACACACACACACACACACACACACACACACACACACACACACACACACACACAGATATATATATATATATATATATATATATATATATATATATATATATATTTACCAGTGGTGAAAAAAAAACCGGACTAAAGTGCTCAATGTGTAGTCAGAGCAGTATATAGGAAATTTATTACTGTGAGTCCAGAATGAGTTTACAAAGTTTAAACCGTTAAAAAACACGTATATAAGAATTTACACATAATTAATATTTAATTATAAACCCCTCTTTTTTTAATACACTCCTACTACTTTAAACTCCAACGTCCTCTCCCCACCACTCCCCCTTCTTTTCTAACTCCCCTTTATCTACGATCTTTCCATTTTTATTTGACTTTATAACTTAGTCCATCTATGAATTCTGATGATGCTAGTTGGATTTTTCCTCCCTTTGAGGATTTTCCTCTAGTTGAAACAATTTGTAAACTCATTCTGGACTCACAGTAATAAATTTCCTATATATATATATATATATATATATATATATATATATATATATATATATATATATATATATATATATATATATATATATATATAACTCACTATGTCTTTGTGTCGGATTTTCTTTATTGTGAATTTGTTTTCTATATATAAGCTATTAAAATAGCTGCTAAGAGTTCGAAATTGAAAATGAATGGGAACTAAGTCGACTTAGCCCTTTCTTGTACGCATGCGCAATTATACATATATAAGTAAAGTCGATTCATTCTTAAATACTTCTCATTCGTTTGACGATGGCTGAAACGATTTCATCTAAGGCTGGAGCACTACATGTTTTTGTTTCGATTTTAGCTGATGGCACCAAAGTATATATCTATATACATAGAGAGAGAGAGAGAGAGAGAGAGAGAGAGAGAGAGAGAGAGAGAGAGAGAGAGAGAGGATTGCCTCTATGATAACAAATACAAAATCTGCATAAATTAAAAAATATATTTAAGCAAATTTTACGACCGGCAACGCTAGTGCTTATTCGTAGTAGAGAGCAGAGAGCCAAACACAGCTATTTATACATCTAATTTACATAATTGTTTTTTAATCAGTATATAATTAATTAATGTTTGATCTTATCTATTTGTAATTTTACTCGCATTTCTACTAGCATTTAAGCCCGACGTTGCCCGGGTATTTGGAGGTGTGTGTAAAATTTCAAGTGTTTATACTCCAAATTGTCGAAGGAGTTTGGTAGAGTTCTCAAAGGTCAAATCGTTGTACTTTGACCTAATAATTTGTACATTTCCCTACGCAATAACCCTGTCAATTTTAAGTCTACAGACTCGAAATTTGATTTACAGGGTACTGAGATTTGGGAAAATCGACGTAATTGGTTTTCGGCCAGAAATTTGGCGATTAAGGGGTCGAAGTTCAACGATTTGACCTTTGAGAACTCTACCAAACTCCTCCGACTATTTTGGGTCTAAACACTTGAAATGTTAGATATAGGTTCCGTGGACATGTATTTAACTTGATAATTTAAGTTGAGCCCAAAACAATAAATTTTAAGGGGTCATAATAGGGGTCAAAGTAAAAAAAGTTTACCTTTTTTTTTTGCTCAGCATACACCTCCAAACACCCGGGCAACGCCGGGCACCCATTGCTAGTATATATATATATATATATATATATATATATATATATATATATATATATATATATATATATATATATATATATATTACTGATGGGACGATTCCTATAATTTTTCCTATTCCGATACAATTACCGATTCCGTACTAAATTCCGATTCCGATACGATTACCGATTCCGATTCCGATTCTTTGTAAATCTCTAAATATTTAATTATAAAAGTGTTATTTTCTCCCAATTGCTGTAAAACACATCTTAAATGTGCTTAAAATAGACATTTTCCGCTTTCCGATTTCAATTCCGATTTTAATTCCGATTTCGATTAATCGTCTCAACAGATATATCTATCTATCTATCTATCTATCTATTTTTCTATCTATCTCTCTCTCTCTCTCTCTCTCTCTCTCTCTCTCTATATATATATATATATATATATATATGCAATGATGTTGATATGATTAATGGAAATCAGGAAATGAGAAAATCCAAATTTTTGAGGGTATCAGAATCAGAAAAGTTTTAGCCTAATATCCGATACTAAGAACGTTTTTTTAAAAATTTTTTCTGTTGTTTGTAACTGAAATAGGCACTGCTCGTACTAATAATAAAATGATAAATATTTATTGATTTGAAACTACAAGTAAAACTGAAATCGATAAATCATCTCCACACAATAATTTAGGTTTAAATAACAGAAGTAAAAATGACGCAAGTGGATAAATAGAATGAACATCTCACGATGAATTTATCAATAGATAAATAGATTAATAAATGCATCAAATTAAAAACAAAAGTATACCGATATTTCTGCTTAACCCAGGATTATTAGGGACGTAACTTCTACTAAGGTTGTTTCTTTCCCCTTATCACATATCACTATGCCAGGTTTGTAACGTGGCCGTCACACTTTACATTAGTAATTCATAAAAATAGAACTGGAAATATCTATAAAGTAGCCGCAGGAATACCCCTCTTGGCAAAACTATCTTAGGTTGGCAACAAGGGATGCCACATACGAATTCAATACATCTAGTCTAATAGCCACTATCTTATGTAGCTTTCGAACAATATTTCAGACACAGTCAATCGTGATAATAAAATGCTTACATCCTACGAGCAACAATATCACAATCACATTGTTAGAGAAAAGAGTTCTTATTTTTCTCTCTTAATATTTAGTCCTACCACTGCTACCAGTATGTACTGAGAGAAACTCTACACATGTAATTCTACAATATTTAACTTTTTACAGAAGGTCAAGTGAGCATATTTACACACTCTTTTATGTTGAGTTGTATAGTAGCACAACATTAAATTAAGGATTTCAGATGTTCAGTGAAATTATCTGAAATTTCCTTTTGAAGATGAAGAGTTTTTGCTAAATCAAACCCCCGACCCTAAAGAAATCTTTACTTTTTTAAGACCATTACACGATTTTAGAATTAGAATCGGAATCAGTAAGTGCATTGGATTCAGGAAAAATATTACTCATTCCATCATGCGTATTAGCAAGTGATTTAAGAAAGCAAAAAAAAAAAAAAAGGTAAAATACCAGAACGTTTCTAAAAATGTTTTCTCATTAATTTTCCAAGGGAGGTAATTTAAGGTTGTTTTGTTTTACGGCATATCAACCCTTTTCAGGTTATTTAATGCCGAATCCAAAGATTTTAGAAGAAATTTTTTTAATAGAATATATATATTTTTTTTTTTTCAAGTCGGTTTCTATTTAACCCATTGTTGGGACCCTAACAGGTACTACCACTCCGGGTCAGAGTGGACCTGCGAGCAATGGCAATTAAAGGGTGGCTCCACACTCCTCAAAGCCCGCAAGAGCCTCACCACTGGATATAGTTTAAGGTTATATCGAAGACCGGAGGTAATTTAAATAAAATTTAATTTTTAAAATCACAACACATTTAGATTAAAAATATCTAATGTGAGTTATACCGGTTGGGTAACAGGAAACGGATGTTTTTAAGGAAAACAAAACTGCGATAATTTCAAGAAAAATTTTATAATGTACAGAAAAAACATTTACTAAACTTTGCCATTATGGAATATTTGGAAGCGAAAAGCGTTCTAAAAAAACCCGTTTCCCGTGACTCATCCTGTACATTTGATAAGAATATTAAGAGCAGGATTAAAAACTGTTGGGTGATGGGTGTTTTTATTTAATAATACAAAAAAAAAAAAAAAAAAATGAACGGCCACCATCGTCGGGAAGGTTGTTCAACTCTCACTCACATAGAAACGATCAAAGAAAGAGACGAACTATCGCTCATGATGTAATCTGTCAAGAACGACGGGATATTAATTGAAATTCAACGGAGAGTTTCCTTTTCGACATGTGTCCACGTGACTGCCAAATACGAGAAACTTAAACTGCCAGGTGCTTGGCATAATTTGTTCCGACCTGTCGCAGTTTTGGCGTATTTTCTCTTCTTTTTCTTGAAAGCAAACAAACAAAAAAGGTAACGTTTTACTTGCTTTGCACCTTAACATTTTCCTTTAAAATGACGACTTCCAAAAGTTTTCAGGTATTCTGAAAACGTATAACACATTTCAATTTTCCGCAAATACGTTGTTTTCCGGATATTAAGCAATAAATTCCTTAATAAAAAGCAGTGGCTATTGTTGTCCGCGCAAGCGCGCGCATAATTTTGATGCGATCATGACATGCAATAAAACCAAATAAGGTAATCTTTCTACTTCTTGTCTGCGTACACTTTTTCATTTTTTTTTTTTTGTCGTACTTTCCACAAGTTTTTAGATTCCAAATTTGTAACAGTAAGAAATCAATCCAATGAACCTCGCGGTTTCTCTTTTTGTAAAAATGTCTTATAATTTTGTTCTTGCTGGCGATAGGGCATCCTACCGGATGCCGGAAGTTCACCCGCTATCTCATACATTCCAACCGATAGATCTTTTAAAGAATCTAACAGTTCCTTCAAGTGCATTTGTTAATATCTCTTTTGCACTTGGTTCAATGGGTATATTTCTTGTAATTCCGGTTGCTTCAATAATCACTAGAATGATGGGAATGTTCCTAAAGTTTCAGTTTCCTTTTATGTCGTATATTAAGACCTTTGGTATTTCGTTATCTTTTACCTCTAATTTTTGTTTAAGCCAGCATCATTGGGGACGCTGACTTCTATAAAAGGTTGTTTCTTTCTCCTTGTCCCATATCACTATGCCAGATTTAATAGCTTCGTTTTCAAGGTACGTAGCTGTATGAATTTGTATAGGCATAGTGTATGGTGTATGACTTATTTCCAACTGTTCTTAATGGTATACATGTTCACAAAACTTTTTGCTACACTGGATAGTTTTTTTTTTTTTTTTTTTTTTTACAGATGGTCCAGTAAAGATATTTACACACGCTATTGTATTGCATTTTATAGTAGTTGTCTCCCAGCAGAACATTACAGCTGGATGTCAGTTGGCCCACACTCTCTACTTCTGCTCTGCCTAAAAGATTGGTTTTCAGATCTCGAGTGAAATTTGCTCAACTTTGATCCCTGCGTTTTATTGAGAAACAAACACGTTTCGAATATTTAATTAGAACATATCGTATATGTTAAACGGCGTGTAACACAATTACGTGCTTTACAAACATGCATGCACACAAATATATCCGGGTTGGTGCAAAAGTTATCGCCAATTTGTAGAACATGGAATTTTAACTCAATTTATTTCATGCATATTGTTATCAATTCAATTATGTAATGACACTATGATTAATGTATAACTTGTTCTTTTAAATTATGATAGCACATTCAATTTATTATGGAATCCTTTTAGATGAGTAATTTGTTTATTTAGTTATTTATTTGTGGACTGTTATCCTCATCCTCATAGTTGTTTTTTTCACGACGTTTTGGCCAACTATTTTTCTGTTCTTTCATCAAGTGGTTAAATGCGACAGGATAGGAATGTTGCGTCTCTTAACTGTATCTTCAATAATTACTGCCTTCAATAGTTGTCGTCTCACTTCGTTTTGGCCAACTAATACTGTACCACAGTGGATATAGGCGTTGAATCTCTATGGTTCCAGGGGAGCACTGTCTGAAGATAACGATTTCAATCCTACCCAAAGCTGGTCAGAGGATTAGTTGGCAAAAACGTGTTGAGATAACAACAACTATGGAAGGCAGTAATTACTGGGGATACAGTTAAGAATCAGCGTCCCTATGCCGTCGGGGATAACCACCTGACGAAGGCTAAAGGAGCAGTTGGCCGAAACGTCGTGAAACAACAACTATAAAGATAAGGATAACGGTCCGCAAATAAATAAATAAATAAAATTAATTATTTGGATTTTCTTTAGCAAATCTTGTGGCCTTTTTGTTAGGCATTTATTTTGCAGTAAACAGAGTGCGTAAGTTGTGCAGCTACAATTTTCAATATTAGTGTTTTTTAAATTTTCTATTAGTGTTCTTTTTTAAAATTCTTTTAGTGTTTTTTACAATTTATATTAGTGTTTTTTAAAACTTCTATTAGTGTTTTTTTAATTTCTATTAGTGCTTTGTTTTAATTTCTATTAGTGTCTTGTTTTAATTTCCATTAGTGTTTTGTTTTAATTTCTATTAGTGTTTTTTTAAAATTTCTATTAGTGTTTTGTTTTAATTTCTATTAGTGTTTTGTTTTAATTTCTATTAGTGTTTTGTTTTAATTTCTATTAGTGTTTTGTTTTAATTTCTATTAGTGTTTTGTTTTAATTTCTATTAGTGTTTTTTTTTAAATTTCTATTAGTGTTTTTTTAATTTCTATTAGTGTTTTGTTTTAATTTCTATTAGTGTTTTGTTTTACTTTCTATTAGTGTTTTTTTAATTTCTATTAGTGCTTTTTTTAATTTCTATTAGTGTTTCGTTTTAATTTCTATTAGTGTTTTGTTTTAATTTCTATTAGTGTTTTGTTTTAATTTCTATTAGTATTTTGTTTTAATTTCTATTAGTGTTTTGTTTTAATTTCTATTAGTATTTTGTTTTAATTTTTATTAGTGTTTTTTTTAAATTTCTATTAGTGTTTTTAAAAATTTCTATTAGTGTTTTTTCTTAATTTCTATAAGTGTTTTTTTAAATTTCTATTGGTGTTTTGTTTTAATTTCTATTAGTGTTTTGTTTTACTTTCTATTAGTGTTTTTTTTAATTTCTATTAGTGTTTTGTTTTAATTTCTATTAGTGTTTTGTTTTAATTTCTATTAGTGTTTTGTTTTAATTTCTATTAGTGTTTTGTTTTAATTTCTATTAGTGTTTTTAAAAATTTCTATTAGTGTTTTTTTAATTTCTATTAGTGTTTTGTTTTAATTTCTATTAGTGTTTTTTTTTAAATTTTTATTAGTGTTTTTTTAAATTTCTATTAGTGTTTTGGTTTTAATTTCTATTTGTATTTTGTTTTAATTTCTATTAGTGTTTTGTTTTAATTTCTATTAGTGTTTTGTTTTAATTTCTATTAGTGTTTTTTTTCTTAATTCTATTAGTGTTTTTAAATTTCTATTAGTGTTTTGTTTTTTTTAATTCTATTAGTGTTTTAAAAATTTCTATTAGTGTTTTTAAAAATTTCTATTAGTGTTTTTTTAAATTTCTATTTGTGTTTTGTGTTAATTTCTATTAGTGTAGTATTGCTAATAACAAAAACAGCAACAACAAAGTTAATCACAGCAACTCCCTTAGTCTCAGAATTTGGCGCAGATATGACAGGAACTGTCGTCAGGCAGAAGAAAACTTATCGTTGGTTTTCGACTATCTTCTATCTTCATTATAAATGAATCCAGATGTGTCTGATTCAGTATTTATGTGCGAGTCTGCGAAAACAATCTTTAAAAGTGCTTAATTATAATATTGATTAGGACTGTTGTACCGCGAAGAAGTTTTTTTTTCTATCGACTGTAATAAATTTATTTTCGTTCTCTTTGTTAAATTCACAATGTTAGAAAGACAAAAATAGTAGAAAAAATAGTTCGTTGATATGCTTGTATGGAAGATTGTAAATGCTGCGAAAATTAAGTTAAAACTGCGAAAACGTCTTTGTCGGCTATAATAATATTGCTCTAACTTGTCGGAAATTTATCCCACGAGGGCAGAATTAGACACAAGGTCGGTTTTTAATGTGGGGAAAATCCAGTTCCCAAAAAATGGGCACTCTGGATAGAAATAAAAATTAAACTTGTCTCAGTCATGAAGGACTCCTTCACTAACCGAGAAAAGGGTGAAGTATAGTATCAGAACAGATACTACACTTTGTGTGTTTATCATTTATTTTCTGCAAATGTAGAACTTACAAAGGTTAAACAAAAAATAAACAGATACTACACGTTGTTCCTATCCAAAAGACCAAGACGATTTTTATTCAAAAGGATTTATATTTATGCATAGAATGCTACTGGTGGTGGATTACTGTTACATTCGAAATTTCTCTGATGAGGTTTAGAAGCGTATCTGTAATTTGGTTGGGCAACGTTTCTTTCTTTTCCACATTCTCTCACAGACGTGATGTTGCTAATCTCAGTCTTTATTATAGTATGTTTCATCCAGAATTGTCAGATATACTCCCTGTTTTCTTTTTCTGAACTTATGTGACTCGTTGGTCTATTGGTCTTCATCGATTTGTTGTCCAGATACCTGGATATAATAGAAAGAGCGGAAACAGTGGATCGTCAGTTCATTTTCAGCCACGTGATTCTTGCCTCCCTTATTTTATTCTTTTAGTCCTCACATTCCGTGAGTAATGTTTCTGACAAAGGTGGGAGTAATGCTGTTTCTGGGTCCAAATCCATCCATATAACACTTAACGTTCGTGACCTTGAAGTGACATTTTAGCTCCTTACATCAAGTGGCTTCATGCCATGACAGGAGTGATATCCATGAAAAAATTATAATATGTATGAATTTTTTTTACGTTGAAATAGTATTTTAGCTCCTTATATGAAGTGGTTTCATGCCTTGTCTGGAGCGATTCCCTTGAAATATACATCTTCTTATTCCAGTAGCTTATTTCCAGAAAGTGTAGGGCTGCATAAAGCTTTTACTGATGTCTGTTTTTCCCATCTAAAAACCTTGACTGTTTTCCATACTAATATCTTTTGTTTGGCATCATGTAAGCATCGGCATTAACTGCTGATGTAAATAAAATCCTGTCATGCAAATTCATTGCAAACAAGTGAAGCATGCATGGTCCCACGTGAGTGCACAGTGAACGAGGCATAAAAAATGACTAAGTTCAGCATTGCCCCCCCACCTCCCATTTAGACCCAAAAGTTCCCAGGGGAGGTCAAATCTTGGTGAAAATGAACAAATGGTGCAGTTTTAGGATTTAACATATGTAAATTTGAGTTCTGCACCATGCAAAAAAAAAAAAAAGAAAGAGAAATGACTTAATCCATCATCCCCCCCCCTATTTAGCCACACAAGTCCCCAAGGTCTTAACATATTTAAATTTGAGATCAGCACCATGCAAAACTGCTAAATAGACATACACAGAAAATTTTGGACAAATATGGTAAAATAGTCCCAAAAATGGAGTGTTTTTTATTAGCCCTAAAAGAACCCCTGGGGCACACCCAAGAGTTATCGTGAAGTATAGAAACACAAAATTATATTGAAATCAGTTAGTTACAACTTTTCAGAAAGTTTTATAAATATCCAAGGCATAAATTTTTGTTTTAATAAGCACAAAAGTGTCAATTTTAGCTATTTTAACCCGAAAGGCACCTCTAGGGGGGGGGGGCAACCGGAGTTTTCTCGGAAAAATCCGTTCTGTTCCTTTTTTACTCATATTATGTTTAATGTTTGTGCAAAATTTCAACAAATTCCAAGTGTAGCTATTGAGAAAAGTGTGGACAGCCGAACAGACAAACGGACGGAAGGAAAGGGTGAATTTACAGGTCCACCCTCTTTTGTCGGGTGATCAACAAATGTAGTAGTTTTGTTTGTATTGTTTTAGGAAGATAATTGTAGAAATTTGAGACGATTTAAGAATGAGATTTTTGTTTTATGTTTCGAATTTTTTTAAAATGAATATTAACTATTCGTATTATTTCAATTCGTCGGACTAATTTTCTCATCTTGTGTGTTATGTTCAAAGCGTTCCGCTCGATTTAACCTCCGACCTTCTTCAGGTGTATCTTGTCGAACTCGAGAACCTTTCTGTCAAACATGAATCTGTACGGAATTTCGAACGGGGCCCTTAATTTAATCCATAGAAGTAGCATGCTCTCATTCCGTCAGACGTGACTGGGTTGAAGTCCTAAGTATCCTAAATGCCTTCTATTTCATGACAGTCCAAGATAAATGGTTGGTTGTTTTTGTTTTACGGCATATCAACCCTTTTCGGGTTATTTAATGCCGAATCCAAAGATTTTGAAGAAAATTTTTTTAATAGAATATATTGGTTGTTTTCACGTTGGTTCCTATTTAACCGATAGTTGGGACCCTAACAGGTACTACCACTCCGGGTCAGAGTGAACCTGGGAGCAATGGTAATTAAAGGGTGGCTCCACACTCCCCAAAGCCCACAAGCTGGGGCCTCACCACTGGATATAGTTTAAGGTCATATCCAGGACCCCCATTGAGGGACTTTTATCCCCTGCAGGGGGGCAGTCGGCGTATTCTAATGCTCCACCGACAGGGCCCCAAGATAACTGGAAATAACTTGTAAATTAAGAAGCATTCACGCCATTGCAAAAGTTATGCCAGTTGTATGAACTAGAAGATGTAGATAAGCTACAGTTGGAATTGAATTATATTCCTTATTTTCTGCCACAGAACACTGCAACTACACTGCTCAACTTGACAAAGGAAAACAATGTCCAGGAGATATTTCCACTTATGCTTGAACTCTTAACAATTTATGCCACTATACCAGTCACAACTGCAACAGTGGAAAGGACCTTCTCTAAAGTCAAGTGAAGGCAAAGATGCAACGTTTGCAGTGAGAAGAGGTTATTTGATGTCTTGTTGCTAACAATTGAAAAAGGTATCAAAAATCAATAACAGTGAGGTTATGAACACATTTTTTTTACATGGGAGTCACCACTTATCAAGGCCCGGAAGCCACTCGAGGATAAGAGTTATTGCGTGTACAGTGATCAATGGGATAGTATCGTAGTAATCGTTAGTATTGGAGATTTGATAAAGTGTCTTTCAAAGAAATGGCACACAGAAGGGTTATTTTATATAAATATAAAATAAAATCTGGTTTATAGCATTTAGTATTAATGATGTGGATTGATTTTCTTGCAATCATGCATAAATAATAAATATTTTTTTAAAAGTAAATTTCATAGTTCTACTAATAATTATAGTTCTACTAATAATCATAGTTCTACTATTAATCATAGTTCTACTAATAATCATAGTTCTACTAATAATGATAGTTCTACTAATAATTATAGTTCTACTAATAATTATAGTTCTACTAATAATCATAGTTCTACTAATAATGATAGTTCTACTAATAATCATAGTTCTACTATTAATCATAGTTCTACTAATAATCATAGTTCTACTAATAATGATAGTTCTACTAATAATCATAGTTCTACTATTAATCATAGTTCTACTAATAATCATAGTTCTACTAATAATGATAGTTCTACTAATAATTATAGTTCTACTAATAATTATAGTTCTACTAATAATCATAGTTCTACTAATAATGATAGTTCTACTAATAATCATAGTTCTACTATTAATCATAGTTCTACTAATAATCATAGTTCTACTAATAATGATAGTTCTACTAATAATCATAGTTCTACTATTAATCATAGTTCTACTAATAATCATAGTTCTACTAATAATGATAGTTCTACTAATAATTATAGTTCTACTAATAATTATAGTTCTACTAGTAATCATAGTTCTACTAATAATGATAGTTCTACTAATAATCATAGTTCTACTATTAATCATAGTTCTACTAATAATCATAGTTCTACTAATAATGATAGTTCTACTAATAATGATAGTTCTACTATTAATTATAGTTCTACTAATAATGATAGTTCTACTAATAATCATAGTTCTACTAATAATCATAGTTCTACTAATAATCATAGTTCTACTAATAATGATAGTTCTACTAATAATTATAGTTCTACTAATAATTATAGTTCTACTAATAATCATAGTTCTACTAATAATTATAGTTCTACTAATAATCATAGTTCTACTACTAATCATAGTTCTACTAATAATCATAGTTCTACTAATAATGATAGTTCTACTAATAATCATAGTTCTACTAATAATCATAGTTCTACTAATAATCATAGTTCTACTACTAATCATAGTTCTACTAATAATCATAGTTCTACTAATAATGATAGTTCTACTAATAATCATAGTTCTACTAATAATCATAGTTCTACTAATAATTATAGTTCTACTAATAATGATAGTTCTACTAATAATCATAGTTCTACTAATAATCATAGTTCTACTAATAATCATAGTTCTACTAATAATTATAGTTCTACTAATAATCATAGTTCTACTACTAATCATAGTTCTACTAATAATCATAGTTCTACTAATAATGATAGTTCTACTAATAATCATAGTTCTACTAATAATCATAGTTCTACTAATAATCATAGTTCTACTACTAATCATAGTTCTACTAATAATCATAGTTCTACTAATAATGATAGTTCTACTAATAATCATAGTTCTACTAATAATCATAGTTCTACTAATAATTATAGTTCTACTAATAATCATTGTTCTACTAATAACCATAGTTCTACTAATAATCATAGTTCTACTAATAATCATAGTTCTACTAATAATCATAGTTCTACTAATAATCATAGTTCTACTAATAATTATAGTTCTACTAATAATCATTGTTCTACTAATAACCATAGTTCTACTAATAACCATAGTTCTACTAATAATCATAGTTCTACTAATAATCATTGTTCTACTACTAATCATAGTTCTACTAATAATCATAGTTCTACTAATAATCATAGTTCTACTAATAATTATAGTTCTACTAATAATCATTGTTCTACTAATAACCATAGTTCTACTAATAATCATAGTTCTACTAATAATCATTGTTCTACTACTAATCATAGTTCTACTAATAATCATTGTTCTACTACTAATCATAGTTCTACTAATAATCATAGTTCTACTAATAATCATAGTTCTACTAATAACCATAGTTCTACTAATAATCATTGTTCTACTACTAATCATAGTTCTACTAATAATCATAGTTCTACTAATAATCATAGTTCTACTAATAATTATAGTTCTACTAATAATCATTGTTCTACTAATAACCATAGTTCTACTAATAATCATAGTTCTACTAATAATCATAGTTCTACTAATAATCATAGTTCTACTAATAATCAATGCAGTAAACTTTATGTTTATTATTATATTTTTTCACTTGAGCACCTGTCCTGAAAAAGTTCTCTACACGTCACTAATTGTTAGTGGTATTTGCACAAGGTTTCGACCGATGTAACCTCCGATGTTCTTCAAGTGCATCTTGTCGAACTCGGGAAATTTTTCTGTCGAACTCGGGAATCTGCACGGAATTTCGAACGGAACTCACGACGATTGCATGCTCTTGACTCATGATTGATTAGAAGTCCTAATAATTCGCAGTAATATTATTTCGTGTTACCCTCACTGAGGATTGAACCTTCAACCTTCAGAAGAACGTCACTTTGAAATGAATTTTTATCAAGTAATTTAAATGTTACGCACCGAGACCTTGCGGGCGATACTCAGAATACGACTGCGAATTACATAACACTTTAACACAATCATGACTGACGGAACAAAGGCTTTCCCTGTGTATTCAGGATTCCGCTTGAAATTCCCTGTAAATTCCGCAGTTCGACAGAAAAGTGCCAGAGTTCAACAGGACACAGGTGGAGAAAGCCGGAGGTTACATCGTTCGAAACTTTGCGTGCATAATACTCAAGATGAGATCGAATAATAATCCAAATAATGCGAATTATCATTTTCATCTAAAAAATCAGAAACATTAATTTTATGTAAATACATCACGAATGGATAAGCAAACCATATTGTTTTTAACTAAATTCTGAAATGTATTTTCTTCCAAATAAATTGTGTTTCTAATAATAATAATAATAATAATAATAATAATAATAATAATAATAATAATAATAATAATAAGTCATGTGAACATTTTCGATCAAATTTAATTAATTTTTTTTCAATTTTTACGAAGTAGTATTCGTCATTCGTGTAAATAATATGGTGATATTCTGTAAGATTGAAAATAGTCATATCTGTATTATATCTCCCTTAGTTTGTCTATTTGTATGCCTGTCTGTTTCTACATTTTATCGAAAAACTACCGGTTCGATCTGGCTAAAATTTTGTATGGACCTTTGTTATGATAAGGTACAGCGAACTAAGGATTATAGTATCAGTCCGTTGCAGAGTTAGCTATTTATAGGGATTAATAGGAGTTAATCCGCGCAGTACGACATTTACTTTCACTTTATCTCGGAAACTATTAATTCGATTTCGTTGAAATTTTGTACGAACCTTTGTTATGATAAAGTGCAACGAACTGAGTATTATGGTATCCACTCGATGCTCGGTTAGAGATTAATATGGATTAGTATTTCATGCAAGAATGAGCACAAATTCAATCATGTTTAACCAATTTTAAGTCAACAGGCCACTACTTTTTTCTATTATTAACGGGTTCAAAAATCTGGTTATTTTATATTTATGTTATTTCCACGAATTGGAGGGGCGGCCCAACTAACAACTTAAGAAAAATAAACATTGCAAATATCTGGTCGTTGATTCCGGAGCCCCAATTGGGGGTGACGTGAGTCAAAAGAGTGGGGTGCGGGGGTGGATTTTGTTTTTATTCACAACTTTTCGCTCGAAAAGACAGAACAAACATGTCCGTATGGATAATTTTACTTTTATGAATTTCTCCCTCCTTCCCGGCTCCGTCATCCACATCTGAAAAGAAGAAGGTGAAGTAGAGACAGCGGTTGGAGGATGGATGAGGTGGGTCGACACTGCGGCCATAGAATTTGGTGAACAATATTTGAACAGAAATGTGTAAAAGAAAGAGGGAAAGTTTGAAGTTGGGGTATATAGAGAGGGACTGATTGAGGAGAGAGAGAAAGAGTAATAGAAAACGAGAGAGAGAGAGAGGGAGAAGTAGAGAAGGACAGGTAGATAAACGATAAAGAAAAAGCGAGAAAGAGGCTAAGAGAGAGGGGTTCAAAGAGAGAAAACAGGGGGGGTAAGAAAAATACGGTACAAGAGCAGAGGTAACAAGTCGTAGAACAATAATACAGGGTGGAACGATAAAATTGTCACCTTAGCAAAGACAACATGATTCCATTTCCGATTGATGAAAACAGGTTTTCTTTTTGTGTAGCAGACTATCTACTCGCTAACCAGTTCTGTAATAACCCCAAGAGCGATAGGAGAATTCTATCATGCCTGAAAGTGACACAATGTTCAACAAGCGAGGTCAGAGATGCGCCGCTTTACAACTCATGCTCTCTACCGGTCCAAGTTATGACAACAGGACCATTGCCAGCACCCAGAAAACAAAGTTTCCGGTTACAGTTATGATCTTTGGTGTGGTTGAAGTGAGGGGTACATCATGCCACCTCATATCTTCAAAGTCATCTTGAAAGTCAACACCATGTGATCAAAATGTGGTGATTCCCAGGGTGGCATCTGGCAGACCCTGGGTGTAGCAACAAGACTTGGCGCTGATCCACAAGTCCAAAGAGATCCAGGCTGAGCTTCAGAACGAGTGCTACGACTTTGTACCCTTCTCTCGCTGTAGTCCCCTCCTTCCCGGCCTGGACTTTGCTGGACTACTTCGTTTGATCATACGTCGAAAACATCACCAACATGACTTCCCACAACACCAAAACCAGCGTGATCGCCGCCATTCGCTGAGTATTTTCCGAGCTCTTGTCGATGATTGTAGAAAAGGCATGCTCCCAATTCCGGACCCGTATCGAGGCGGTAATTGAGGCTAAAGGCGGCTACATTGAATAGATGTCAACTCCCTTACATAATCGTTAACTGAATTGATTTTTTTCAATAAAACTTTTAAAATAAAGGTGTAGTGTTGTTTTCTTTTTAGGGGGTGACAATTTTATTGTTCCGCCATTTTATCGAAGAAGCAAACGAAGCAGAGACAAAGAGAAAGATTAGAAGAAAGAAAGAAAGAGAATGGGGAGGAAGAAATAAATAAAAGAAAGGAAAAATGAAAGAAAGAGAAAAAGGAAGAGCTAAAATGGAGGGAACAAAATACAAGATACGAAGAAAAGGAATGAAGTTGCCAATAATCTTTTGAATTAATAAATCTATGTCTGTGTGTTTGTCTCTAGTTTTTCAAAGTGCATCTCCTCCGAGGTGCAACGTCACAGAACAGCGTGTACCGTTGTTTGATATAGATAAAAGTGACTTTGTTTGTCTGAGGAACAGTATCTATCAAACTACTTGATCAATTTTTGGTCTACAAACTTGAAACTTAATATAGAGATATTTAGACCTGTGGAACAAATTGGTTTAGTATTTAGCCGGTAAAAATAGCTGTTAAGAATTCAAAATTGAAACCAAATGAAACTTCGCACTAAAAGTGCTCTTGTACGCATCCGCAAATATACAATCGGTTCGCTTTAAACTATTATTCATTCGCCTGGCGATAGCTCAAACGGTAACGACTAAGGCTGGAATGCTAAATGTTTTGGTTTTGGTTCTAGCTGATGGCACCCAAGTCGTTTTTCTTCTTTTTTGAACTTTTGACTCACTATTATATATTAGGTACAATATAATAATCAATAGTAAATTAGCTTTATAATAATAAACACAAAATCATCATAAATTAAACTATATTGCAGCGTATTTTACGACCTAGCAATGCCGGCCGACCTGCTAGTATAATTCTGATCTTCTCGAATAAGCCCCTGCTTTAAAATTGAATGCATGTTTAACGATAGCCAAGAAAACAATAAAAGGAATGAAAAAATAAATATATAACAAATATTACCAAAGGCAATATAAGTTACACTTCCACATATCTAAGTATGCTTGTGTGTGTATTTTTAAACACTTTCAAAGCGTTTTTTTCATGCTCAAAACATACCGAATGTGTACACTGTTTAGTTCAAACGAAAATGAAGCCAACATGGCTGCCATAAGCATTGCACGAGAGCCCATTAATAAACACCCAAACAAAAATTAAATAAATTACTAGTAACACATTAGAGATTGAATGTTTGGTGATGAGTTACTTCTGTGCATAATGAAGGCTCGGCACGTTCGAGTAGATACAATTATATTATACGAATGTGTCATGAATTTAGTATAACTTCTTTTTTTCTGTTGCAGTTTTCCATAAGTAGCTACTATTTGGGACTATATCTATAGGGGACTATATGAGGTGATGAGCGAGATGTCTGTTCACATTACATTTAAACTTTTGCGTGTTAGTACAGTCAGGGAAACATGGAACAGGGAGAGAATTTCAAGTTTCATAATCCGAGGTAAAAAACAATTAGACTAGAAGGTTTTCCAGTTCTACAACTTCTATAATGAAAGGGTAAAATTTTGTTGCTAGACGTACTTGTCTCTATTTTTTTTAAGTACCTCTCCTCAAAGATGATTGGTCGCAGAGCGGTGCATGGTGGGTCAAATGATTACATTTTTGTGTACCGTTATTTTATATACATAAAAGTGATTTTGTCTGCCTGTCTGTGTGAGTAACGGTCTCTATCAAATTACTCTGTCAATTTTGGTCTAAAGACTTCAAACTTGATGTATAGGAGATTTGAACCCGTGGAACAAAGTCGGGTTAATTTTTAGCCGGTTGTCGAGACGGTCCAAGTGCAATAAATTCTATTAAAGTGCTTGCAAAAAACAGGGATGCAACATTGCGACGTTGGTACAGGGGTTGGTGCTTGGCTTATCGTGCAATATCTATTAGATTGGAGAAATGTTTTTTGACTCTGTCTTAAAGGGAGGAACTTATAATAAATGCATCAACAGATGTGACAACTATACTCCATACAGAGAGGAATAGTGGCTGTATAGAGATACAGCATAATCTCAGATGTGATTAATTTTCTAGCATGTTAGAAGGGACTCACCTTATTTGGAGCAGCCTTGGCAATCTCTTCATTGTATTTGTTTTAATTCATGTTGCCTGTTAATATTAAGCTGAGTAGTTTGAATATATAAGCTTAAAATCGCCCTTTTCGCCATGGAGAAAGACATTTATAAAAACATGGAGCTTCCATAAACTACAACTGAAAGTAATCAGTTTATCTGCCAAAAGAGAAACACTTTTCTCCCTTCCTACGTGTCATTTCGAACTTCCGCTATGCTGCAACTTTCTGTACACGTTTCTCTCATTCTACTACAGATACTTCTAATGGAATTTCCTAGGCTTTTACGTGTAAAATTTCCAAGTTAACCATATTTTTACAGCGTACGATTACTGATACTGTAATTCCTAGAGAGAGGGACGTAGTTAACAACTGAATCGACTATGGAGAAACGTATTAAGAATATTTGGCTGCTTCTGTCGACCGACAATCTGTTAAAAGTCGAAATAATCCCTCATATGATGTAAAAAATGTCTTATTAATGTTGTCACTTTACATTGATATGTTAGTAGGATCCCATGATTTTGTTTGTTTTACAAAACATTAAAAACAATTATTATTATAATTTATATGATCAGATGAAACAGTGAAATGAATATTATGTTTTGGAGTTTTTTTTTTAGATGAGAATTCAAAATAAAGTTTTGAATTAGTTAGACTACTATTCTCATCTTATATGTTATTTTCACAACGTTTCACTCGATGTAACCTCCGAATTCTGCAGGTATATCTTGTCGAATTCGGGAATCTTTCTGTTGAATTTGAGAATCTGCACGGAAGTTCGAACGAATAATTTATTTGATTAACTGTACTTTATTTAGATTCCAATCAGGACTTTATTGGCTTAGATTTGGAGCAAAGTACAGTATCTGTTCTAATACTACACTTCATATTTGTGTCCTTGGTCATTAAAAGAGAAATTCTTCTAGAGTGAGCAAGTTATTTTTTGTTTTAACCCAAGTGCATCTTTTGGAAGTAATTGATAAACTCCAGATTACAAGATGACATCTGCACCCTCCAATCTCTGCTATCATAACAATTCTTATCATTTAAAAATCTTTGATAATATTAGATAAGCTCTTTGAGAAATCTGACTATTTCCGTTGTAATAAAATGGTAAGAATGTTTTCCGGTACAATCAAAGAATTCTGATATACGCACGACTTGGAATATCAGACACCTTGAACAATAAAACAATAATTATTAAAAGATCAAAAGATAGAAGCCGACTTTAACCTTTCGTAAAAACAGACCCAACAAATTATTCTGGGAGTGAGATGTGTTCATATTCGCAATTTCAAAAGAATATAAAATTCTTGTGAGAATATACAAGTAGCTATGTATAGGAATATATATCGTCCCATACAATAATTGCGGTCGGATATACGTTTGTATAACTTTACAAGAAAAAGCTTGGTGAGCAGAAAGAGATATAATAACAATTTTCTAAATGCGCAATACTCTCATATATTAGAACATCATTATTCTTTTAACTTTAAGCAAGTAAAAATTGTGAAATAAATCTTAAATAAATCTTGTTGAAGAATTCTTAAACCACAATTAAACAACTTAACAGCTTCTATTATATATATATATATATATATATATATATATATATATATATATATATATATATATATATATATATATATATATATATTCGAAACTCCATGGAATAAGGGTTTTCTTTTTTTTTTTGTACTTATGTCGGATTATTAAATTTTGTATACTTTCTTAATGTTTTTTAAAAAATTGAATAAATTTGCAATAACCAAATTTTATACATCTATCTATCTATCTATCTACCTATCTATCTATCTATCTATCTATCTATCTATCTATAAAAGTGAACGTGTCTGTGCGTGTGTCTGTCTGTGCGTCTGTGTACATGTTCCTTCGCAATAACTCTGTCAATTTTTAGTCTACAGACTCGAAATTTGATATACAGGGTACTGACATTTGGGAAAATCTATATGATTGGATTTCGGCAAGAAATATGGCTGTTAAGGGGTCAAAGTTACACGATTTGACCTTTGAGAACTCTAACAAACTCCTCCGACAATTTTGAGTCTAAACACTTGAAATTTTAGATATATATATGGATCCAACTTAATAACTTGATGTGAGTCCAAAACAATAAATTTTAAGGGGTCATAATAGGGGTGAAAGTTAAAAAAAATTGACCGTTGTTTTTTTGTTTTTTTGTTTTGTTTTTTTGCTCAGCATACACCTCCAAACACCCGGGCAACGCCGGGCACCCATGCTAGTATATCTATAAAAGTGAACGCGCATGCGCGCGCGTGTGTCTATCTGTGTACATTTTCCTACGCAATGACTCTGTCAATTTGTAGTTTATAGACTCGAAATTTCATATACAGAGTAGTGAAATTTGGGAAAATCTTTGTGATCCGTTTTCGGCCAGAAATTTGGCTATTAAGGGGTCAAAGTTCAACGATTTGACCTTTAAGAATTCTACCAGACTCCTCCGCCTTGGACATGGAATAACTTGATTTGAGCCCAAAACAATAAATCTTAAGGGGTTATAATAGGGGTCAAAGTTTTAAAAAATTGACCGTTTTGTTATTTTTTATTTATTTATTTTTTTGCTCAAAATACACCTCCAAACACCCGGGCAACGCCGGGCTGAAATGCTAGTATATCTATGAAAAAAAATGGTGAAATCTATGTGAAAATGGGGGTCAGTGTGTGTGTGTGTACATTTCTCTACCAAATAACTCTGTCAATTTTCGGTCTACAGAATGGAAATTTGACATAAGGGACAGTCAGATAGGGAAAAATCTTTTGAATCGGTTTTCGGCCAGAAATTTCGCTGTCAAGAGGTCAAAGTTAAACGATTTGATTTTTGGAAACTCTACCAAACTCCTCCGTAAAATTTAGGTCTAAACACTTGAAATTTTAGATGTACTTGGACAGGGATCAAACTTTTTAACTTTATTTTAGCTCAAAACAATAAATATTAAGGGGTCAAAATAGGATTCAAATTATAAAAGAATTTGACCTCTGCGGTCTCTACCAAATCACTCAGCCAGTTTTTGGTCAAAACATTTGGAATTTGACATAAAGTGTATTCAGACATGTAGCAAGTTCTTAATCGGTTTTTGGCCAATAATCTGTCCGCCAAGGGGTCAAAGTTCAAAAAGATTTGATTTTTGTAGTCTCTAGCAAACTAGTCAGCCAATTTTGGGTCTAAACATTTGAAATTTTACATAAAGAGTATTCAGACAGGTAGCAAGCTTTTGAATCAGTTTTTGGGCGAAAATTTGGCTGACAAGAGGTCAAAGTTGGAAGAGTTGGCCTTTGCAGACTCTACCAAAATCCTCCGCCCATTTTGAGTCTAAACACTTGAAATTTTAGATGTAGGTTACCTGGACATGAGTCAAACGGTTTTATATATATATATGTATATATATAAGCACATAAAGTTAGCAACAGTACATAGGGCCCGAGAAAAGCCGGGCTGAACTACTAGTATATATATACATATATATATATATATATATATATATATATATATATATATATATATATATATATATATATATTACAATATATTATAATAGAAAAATGGAAGCGTGAAAAAATATATAGTTAAACTTAAACATGGAAAAGTAAATGACTAATTGTTAAAACTGGAAAAGAAAAGAACAAGATATTTTAGTAAAAAATACAATTAATTTATAACTTAAAATATTGCAGCATTAAAACTCGATTATACAATGTTAAACTGAATTTTAAAAAAATTCTCAATGCTGCAATATTTTAAGTTATGAATTTATTATATTTTTACTAGTATATCTTTTTTTTTTCTAGTTTTTACAATTAGTCCTTTACTTTTCTATGCTTAAGCTTAACCATATAACTTTTCATGCTCGCATTTTTCTATTGTAATCCATGATTTTTCCAGGTTTCCAATAAATTCACTTGTTCTTTGTTTAATTTCAGTCTTATTTCTTTGCCCCCATAAACACATATGCAATAACAATGTACGGCACTCGTCTGCTTTTAATAAAATCCCCCCAATTATCTCCCTTTCTTTCTTTCATTCTGTCTGTTTCACTTGTTACTTCTCTTTTCACGAGAGCGGTGAATTGGTGGCAACAATAGTCGCTGAAGCGACGTTGTTGCTATGGAAATATGTCATAAAAAACGTCGCTCACCTCCTTACGAAGTTTTACGATTTTTAACACCAATAAATTCATCATAACTGAACGAAAATTGAAAAAAAATTACACAATATAGCTGAGAAGGTGATCTATAAACTTTAATAATTGTTTGAAATTTGGTCGAAAAATGAGTGAGCGGTGAAGCTTTAAAGCAGTTCTAAATGACTAAAACTGCCAGTTAACCATAAATTTAAACACTACCGTTACCACTATCATTATATGGACAACTTTTAGCGATTCCGCGGACGCCGACGTGACGCTAGCTGTCTGGACATGTGTTTCTTCTGAAATAATGAATGTTTTATTGCATTTTTTTTTCACTTAAAACACAAATGAAACAAATGAAACAAGCCGAACATGTGTGGGTCCACATCCATGAATGAAAAATATACTTTCACCATGACTAATGTTTGTGCAAAATCCCCCTCCCCCCAAAAAATCCAAGGCGTAGTTATTGTGAAAATACTAACAAATGAACCAATGAACGATTTGGGGGAAATTCTACCTCTATAATGCTCCTAGGGGCCACCTCGAATTATACCGAAAAATCTGTCAAAAATTTACTTTCACCATTTCAAGAACATCCAAATCGTGGTTATTGAGAAAAGTGCGAATAAACGAACGGAGTGAATTACTAGGTCCAATCTCTCCTTTGTCGCGGGGCCAACAAATAAAAATCTCATGAGTTTATCATAATCATGAATAAAATAGAGAAAATAAAACAATATTTAAATTTATTATTATTATTATTATTATTATTATTATTATTATTATTATTTTATTATTTTATTATTATTTTAATTTTTATTTATACTGAAATTATTATTATAATTATTATTATTTTATTATTTATCAATTTTATTTTTATTGTAATAATTTTTTATTATTGTTAGTATTCTAATTATGTTTTATTTTTACTTTTACTTTTTTAATATTATTATTATTATTTAGTTTTTATTATTTTATTACTATTATTATTTTTATTAATTTCTTTATTATTAATAGCATTATTATTATTCATATTCTTTCCTTTTCTTCTTCTTCTTCTTCTTCTTCTTATTATTATTATTACCCTCATCTTTGTCACAGACTATTTGACCAAGATGAGCATCAAAACAGTTCCTCACCCTCCTTATAGTCCAGACCTTGCTCTCGGTGACTTTTGGTTATTCCCTAAGCTCAAGGAAAACCTTAGCGGCAGTCGTTATGAGACAACTGAGGAGATGAAGGGGCTGTGATGAGGAGGGCCATTGACATACTCACACGAGTACTTTCAATAAGTTTCCAGACTTTTTGTATAAGCATTTAAAATTGTCGTAGACTCTTGATAATTCAGTATGTTATTGCTATACACCTTATGAGATGACTGACCATTTTTTATGATTTCCGGTTCAAATGATCAGCTACAGCAGGAGTTGGAATACACACTACTAAAATCTGATTGTTATAACTGGTGAATTTCAAAACTGGAATCTGGACGGAAAGACACTTTAGAAGAACGATATGCAATAAAATGCCACAGAAATGTATGGAATGCTTCAGGCTGCTTTTGAACGATCTTGCATGAATCGAGCATCAGTTTTGATAGTGGCATAAGAGATTCAAGAAAGACAGTGAGTATGTGAAGGATGATGAGAGATGTGGGAGGAGTAAGTATGTCAGAATACCAGAGTTGATTGGTTAAATAATACATTTCTTAGATAAGAACCGTCGTGTGTCCATAAAGACAATAAGTGCAGAGTTTCATGTCAGTTTTAGAAATGTACAGACAATTATTCGTGAGGAATTGAAGATGTAGAAGATTTGCGCGAAGTTTGTCCCAAAGATGTTTATAGAAGATCACAAACTATTTGACCAAGATGGGCATCAAGACAGTTCCTCAACCTCCCCATGGTCCAAACCTTGCACTCTGTGTCTTTTGGTTATTCCCTAAGCTCAAGGAAACCCTTAGATGCTTGTCATTATGAAACAATTGAGGAGATGGAAGTGGTTGCGACGAGGCTCATTTACACACTCACACATGAGGACTTCCATGAGGACCCTCCAGAAGTTGTTGGAACGGTAAAGTGAATTGCAGCCGGAGGAGATTACTTCGAGGAGGACTAAAGTTACATGTTTGTACTATCAATAAAAGTACCCGTAGGTAAAAAGTTTGAAAACTTATTGAAGACATCTTGTACGTGTGCCAAGTTCGAACCCAGTTCCTTTCACAGAAATACTTTCGCTTACAGACGTAGGCAACCTACGCGTGGTCCTTTCCGTAAGCACCCAATATCTTTCTCGAAAGAATTCTTGATAGAAAGATATCGAGGAGAAACGAATGCCAACAAAATCACAAAAAATTATGTTCAACAAACAAACATCATCAGTTTCACGTGTGTACTATCAATAAAACTGCCCATATGAACGAGTCTGAAAATTGATTAAAAGCACCTCGTATTCGTTGTTTCAGTTTATTTCAATCAAATTTCAATCAGAAACCAAAAGCTACCTTCTTGGATCTAATACTTAATTTCTGCATGAGATACGTGCGTTCCACTAAATTCTCTTTTGTATTTTCAAATTTTAATGTAAAAACATTAATTAACTTCTCACTAATTGATCGGTTAATTATGCCAGTTACTGTCTCTTGGTTTTACTTAATTCTATCACAAGAATTCAGCTAGTCTGGTGGAGTATTAAGTTTACTGATGTTCCTATCGACAACATCACTTGGAGATGTTGCAATATTCAACGTCTAGGGCAGCCATATTGGGCAGCGATTTTTGGGGGAAGCGATTACTATGTTATTTTGAACCTTAGGCTTTATTCGTAAAAAAAGTAATGAAAAGCTTATCCTTACAAACTCATGTATAGAAAGGCTTTTACGCACTCGATGATGGTGTCTAGTAGACATTCAAGTTTTCTGTAATAGTTTAATTTGTTGTTCACTAGTGTGCGCAGGTATTCAGGGCCACCTCTTTACAGATATGCGTGCGTGAGTTCTTATTTATGTGTGTGTCTATGTCAAAAGGTCGTATGCGCTTGTCCCCATGGAACCTTGGTTTTTGTAGAAGGATCCGTGTCTTACTAGTTCGAAACATTCTGCTCCAGAATTTGTAAAATTTTGTACAGGGAACAGAGAATAAACTAAACATTTCCTGTCCACCTACGCCAACACTTAATTCCTTTGCTGAAACAGCGTAGTTAAGAGTACAATTGCCTCTTTTGGTATTTGCGCGTGTGTGGGTATGCGTGTGTGCGTGTTGTGTGTGTGTGTGTGTGTGTGTGTGTGTGTGTGTGTGCAGAGGCGTGGACGTTATTCGTTTGCCACGGACAAATATAAGGAGTGACAACCGAACCGAACGGAATATTCGGATAAAAATTCAAGAAATCCTTCTGACAATTTTTGGAGTTTTTAGTTTGACATTTCAACCGAAATTCATTTTTGGGCATCAACGATATATATATATATATATATATATATATATATATATATATATATATATATATATATATATATATATATATATATATATATAGTGAAAGAGAGAGGAAGAGACAGAGACAGACAGACAAACAGTGACACAGAGAGACCGATGTATGTGTATATATATATTTATATACAGAGAGAGAGAGAGAGAGAGAGAGAGAGAGAGAGAGAGAGAGAGAGAGAGAGGGGGGGGGGAGGATAAATAGATAGATAGATAGATACCGGGATAAGGGAGAGAGTTTTCTGTTCAATCTCGAGACAATGGCTACTTCCGGTAGGGGGGTCTGCTCGGGCATTTGTTGTGAAGCAAGCGTTATGCACTCCAACCACACTTTTTTCTGAACCGTCATTGCTGGAGTCCAATGGCAAATATAAGTCTGAAAACAACGTCGGGGCAAGCAAAGAACACTCATATATACCAGTTGGTAATTCCAAATAATCAGTCATTTAGTATCAGGTTTTAAAGCTAACCATATTTCTAAATATCCTATATATCAAATTTCAAGTTTGTAAATAAAAAATTCGTTGAGTATATAGGTTGAGAATTTTCCTCTCACACACACGCATTCGCATATTCATAGATAAATAAACTAGCAGACCGCCCGGCGTTGCCCGGTCGTAAAATACGCATAAATAATATATTTTAACTGATGCAGAATTCTTATTTTTTATAAAAAGGAATACAATAGGTATTAAACGTAACTTTAAATTCCATTAAAAAAAATAAATTAAATAAAAAAAGCAGAAAGAAACTGAGACATGCACATGTTTTTTTTTTCTAAACAGTTCACTTTTTTTGAATAAAACTATACTCGAGCTAAAATCGAAACCAAAACCTTAAGGCAGTGAGTCACGTATTATAACTATTAGACCAGCTCGTCACGAATTTTAAAAAGCGTTTTCAAACCTACTTATTCTTAACATAAGTAAGCTCTGATGTTTCACGACTGCGCATGCACAGACGTGAAACATGACAGCTTCACATTTATAGATAGATAGATAGATATATAATACAAAATACTTTATTAGATAGATAGATAGATAGATATATAATACAAAATACTTTATTAGATAGATAGATAGATAGATATATAATACAAAATACTTTATTAGATAGATAGATAGATAGATAGATAGATATATAATACAAAATACTTTATTAGATAGATAGATAGATATATAATACAAAATACTTTATTAGATAGATAGATAGATAGATATATAATACAAAATACTTTATTAGATAGATAGATAGATAGATATATAATACAAAATACTTTATTAGATAGATAGATAGATATATAATACAAAATACTTTATTAGATAGATAGATAGATAGATAGATAGATAATACAAAATACTTTATTAGATAGATAGATAGATATATAATACAAAATACTTTATTAGATAGATAGATAGATATATAATACAAAATACTTTATTAGATAGATAGATAGATATATAATACAAAATACTTTATTAGATAGATAGATAGATATATAATACAAAATACTTTATTAGATAGATAGATAGATATATAATACAAAATACTTTATTAGATAGATAGATAGATAGATAGATAGATATATAATACAAAATACTTTATTAGATAGATAGATAGATAGATAGATAGATAATACAAAATACTTTATTAGATAGATAGATAGATATATAATACAAAATACTTTATTAGATAGATAGATAGATATATAATACAAAATACTTTATTAGATAGATAGATAGATATATAATACAAAATACTTTATTAGATAGATAGATAGATAGATAGATAGATAGATATATAATACAAAATACTTTATTAGATAGATAGATAGATAGATATATAATACAAAATACTTTATTAGATAGATAGATAGATAGATAGATATATAATACAAAATACTTTATTAGATAGATAGATAGATAGATAATACAAAATACTTTATTAGATAGCCCAATAGTGCAATGCTGTACACACATATACATACATATATATGAATATTTGTTTTGGCTATATAACTCATCTAAGATTTTTTTTATTATTATTCATATATTTTTACAAGGAATTAGACCATTCTGCTCTTCATGGGCTTCTATGCGCAATATTCCGGCCGTTGTGCTATCCGGTCTATATTTTGTCAATAACATCTCGAAACTTTCCAATTGTTCGCATCGTTTATTTTCTAGTATATGTACAGATATTATAAGATGTCTTTTGTTAGCTTGGGTGTAAAATGACTTTTTTTGCTTGAAATAAATATGATGCATAAAAATTAATATGATGCATAAAAATAAATATGATGCATAACTGCAGATATAAAAAGTTCTAGGATGGTTCATGAAAACGAAAAACAAAATCATCAAAAAAATGCAACAATTGATTAATCAAAAACAAAACAAAATGTATGTAAACATGAACATATAGAACAACTGTATATGAACAAGTATAAGTTAAAATTTGAAATGAATGTTTTTCATTTTTATTTTCGAAATTATCTTGTTAGTGTTCAGTGAAAAACCTTTGCCCTGCTCAAGAAACACTGGTCCAACACATTTTATGGCATTACAAAGAAACAATAAAGAAAGAAAAGGAAGAGAGTACGTCTTTCAAGCTCCTTGCCCTAACGTTCACAGGAAACATGAGTTGGAACAATTACATTGAGGGCATTGCCAGGGCCGCTGCAAGGAAGCTGGGCTCTCTCTACTGTGCTAGAAAACTACTAACACCCGAAAGTATCCTGTACCTCTATAAGGCAACCATTCGCCCATGTATGGAGTATTGCTGTCATATCTGGGCTGGTGCATCGGCTACTAGTCTCTCGCTCCTTGACAAGGTTCAAAAGAGAGTCGCAAATCTGATAGGCCCTGAACTGGCATCTAAGCTTCAGCCTCTGTCCCATCGACGAAACGTTGCATCCCTCTGCCTGTTCTACAAGTATTTTGATGGTGAATGTTCTGATGAACTGCAAACACTTGTGTCCCCATGACATAGACACCCTCGACAGACCCGACAGGCTGCAAAATCCCACCCTACACTGTAGAAATCCCTAGATGTAAAAGATCTTTCTACTCCAGTAGTTTCTTCCCCAGAACCGCTAGACTTTGGAATTCCATTCCAGGTCCCTGCTTCCCCAATTATACTGACGTGCAGAAGTTCAAGTGCAACGTGAACCAACATCTTGCTGCCCAAATCCCTACATAGTACCTCAGTAGTTGTTGCCCCTGATAGTAGCCCCCTGCACCAAAGTGTCAATGTGCCTTGTTTAGGGTGAAAATGTAAAAAAAAAAATATATAAAGAGAGAGAGAGAGAGAGAGAGAGAGAGAGAGAGAGAGAGAGAGAGAGAGAGAGAGAGAGAGAGAGAGGAGTAAAAGAATAACAATAGAATCTGAACAATGGTCGTCTACTATTCTTATAAAACTATGAGCCTTGTTTGCTTATAGTTATCCATGCAAAAAAGTTGGAATAAGATTCATCAAAGAGGAGACGAATAACGAAAAATAATACAAAAATATATAAATGTCTAAAGGAAATTATATTTCCGACAAAAATTAAATGGTTAACATACGAATGAGTTGATGCGCATGCGTGCACACTTCTACGTGGTACTCCGCATCCGACGAGGAAAAATAATCTCCATATACTCAAAGAACACCTTTTCTTCACCGGATGTTGCGAGCTGAGTTTCCAGTGTTTTTTGTGAAACCCAAGATATCGATGGACGACCAACCTAATGCATTGTGCTAATTGAAAAAAAAATCTCTTTCACAAGTAATTGTGTTAAGTTTAAGCCTCGTGTCATACATGAACACCTAAAAGTGGCGACTGGTTGCTTCCTCTTGTAAACCCCCACCCCGTGTTATCGTCATTTTCGACTGTGGAAACACCATTTGAGAATAAGTTATTTGTGCTTCTTTACAATTAGTCACGATTTAATATTTTATTTCAAGTAAAAACGCTTTGATGTGCTTACGAGGTGCCTTCAATATATATCTAGGGCATTTATAATATATTTGTAGGGGCGTTTAAAATTGTTGTAGACTCTTGTAAATTCAGTACATTATTGATATAAATCTTATGACTGACCAATTTTTGTGATTTCAAGTTCAAACAAAGAGCTACAGCAGGAATTGGAATACACACTTCTAAAACCTGATTGTCACAGCTGGTGAATTAAAAGAAAATGCAATCTGGACGTTAAGACACTTTAGAAGAATGATATGTAATATATTATTTTGAAACTTTGACAAAATCCCACAAAAACATATGGAGTGCTCTAGACTGCTTTAAGCATCAGTTTTTAAGTGACACAAGAAAGTCAAGGAAGGCAGAGAATCTGTGAGAGATGATGAGATGTGATGGAGGAGTAAAGAAGTCAGAACACCAGAGTTGATTGGCCAAATAAAGAATTTCATGGATAAGGACCGTCGCATGTCTACAGGGACAATTATAAAAGTCTGATGTTAATATGGAACCTGTGCACACAATGATTCACGAGGAACTGAAGATGCGGAAGATTTGAGCGAATGAACCATACATAAATCCATCCTTGTAAAGACTATTTGACCAAGATCATGGGAATCAAGACCGTTCCTCATCCACCCTATACTTTATACCTTGATCCCTGTGACTTTTAGTTATTCTCTAAGCTCAAGGAAAACCTTACAGGCTTTCGTTATGAGAGAATTGAGGAGATAAAAGATTCTGTGATGAGGGTCATCGATACACTCACACAAAAGAACTTCCATAAAACCTTCCAGATGTTGTAGCAACGTTACAAGAAGTGCATTGCAGCCGGAGGAGATTACTTTGAAGAGGGACTAGAGTTTCATATGTGTACTATCAATAAAATTGCCCAAACGAAAAAAGTCTGGAAACTTATTGAAGACACGTCTTACATGTCATGCTGTAATAAATGTAAATACTGGTAGCAGCAGCAGCCGCATGACACAAATGCAAATGATCGAGCCGATGCGCGATGTGACGTCACAGAAAAAAAAGGAAAAGAAAAGCGGAGAAAAAATGCACTAAGTATGGAGGATCAAAAAGCATGAGCCGAAAGACATGGACGTGTGGCCTTGTGGTAGCGTAAGAGATTTTTACAGAAATGGCAGAATTTTGTGAAGCACATGTCGGTGTGAGAGGCACTGTAAAAAGCAAGATAAAATAACATATAAAATCGTATTTCTGCTTGTATGTTTGTTCGCAATATATCGCATATATGACGTCATGGCAGATGACGTCATAGGAGATGCATGACGTATATTGTTTTGACCTGGTAGCAGCTAGTATATATATATATATATATATATATATATATATATATACTAGCTGTACATATGCATATATACTAGCAGGGAGACTCGACGTTGTCCAATATTGAATGAGAATCAGCGAATATACTACACTTCTGATACATTGCCATCGAAACCGGAAGTTAAAGGTGTTCGAAATTCTGAGGATGTGGGTGGATGTAGGGGCAGTGAGAATTGGCAGAAAGGGTCCCAACACACGAAGGGAGTTGGAACAGGAAATGTCAAAAACCATGGATGGATGGGGAAAGAAGAGTACTGTGGGAATGCTTTGTAAGAAGTGGAAGTACCAAATCTGGTGGATATATCCGAAAAGTAAGGAAGAATGGGAATCGAGAAGAGGAGGAGCGAAAATAACAACCTACTTTCTGTGATTGAAAGAGAAGAGATTGAATGGATTGTAATGAATGAAATGAATAGCGAAAGTAAAATTGATGAAACTAGCTCCGATGAAAGCTCTGAGAGAGTGGAAAGGCAGAAGGAAAATGTAAGAAATGATGGGAGGCGGGCAACTGAGGAGGAATGTAATCCTATGGTTAGGGGAAGTGATGAGAAGGAGTTTGAAGGATCTAAGGCAGATGAGATCAATGACTCTAAGACAATGGAACCAGTGGAAGAAGCAGATGTATGGAGAAGTGGTGATGAAGTTCGAGCTTTGACTTCTGTAGAAAAAGAAGTACTTCAGAAGTTAAGAGAGGTTCTTCTTGGAGACTAGATCATAGATATTCCAAACATGAGGAAAGAGATATGCGGAAGTTGAAAAGCGAGGTAAAAATAGTTCAAGGAGTAATTCACAACATCATAAGAAAGAACATATCGATTACGGAACTTAACAGGCTTCTGTATGCAGCGTCATACGTTATGGCGAATCGTCTTGGCTTATTACAGAAGAAAAAGAGAGAAAGGAAGGATAGAAGGCCACACTAGCAGAGGCGGCTTGAAGAAAGCATTAAACGATGCCGGAAAGACATTGGTAGAATCGAAGTAATAAGGAGTTAAACTAGGACAGAAAACCAAGGACGAGCCTGAAAGGAAGTATAGATTGCTGGAAAAGGGAACGATGACCGTTCTAACAATGTTGAAAGAGAAGGTCCACACTGGTGGTATGAAAATTAGGAATTTTATTTTGAAAAGGTGTTGCGTTCCAGCAGAACAACCTTTTCCAGAACAATCAATCTCAACTGTATAAAGAACTAAATGGTAGAAACAGGCGGGAAATAACAACACTTCAAATGCAGATAATGTAAGGAAGTTCTGGAGTGAGATTTGGTCTGTCGAAGGGCGATATAATGAGAAGGCTAGCTGGTTGGGAGAGATTAGAGAAAGGCTATCAGTAATGCAGCTAATGAAGAAAGTCGAGATAACTATCGATGACGTTAAGGCATACGAGGGATGACAAACTAGAAGGCACCTGGTCCATATGGAGTGATGGGCTTCTGGTTCAAACAGTTTCAATGGCTTTATTCACCTATAGCTGCTGCGCTGCAAAGGGTCGTAGAGTCGGGAGATGTCCCTGATTGGCTTGTTAAGGGAAGGACAACACTAATTTGGAAAGATCATGCAAAGGGAAGAGATGCCAGCAGTTATAGAACAATTACATGTCTACCACTAATGTGGAAACTGTTTACTGGAATCGCTGCGGAAAAAAAAAATTATGGAAATCTTGTGAGCAATGGTGTTTTTCTCTGATGAACAGAAAGTGTGTCGGAAAGGCTCGAGGGGTACCAAGGAGCAACTACGGATTGATAAGGCATTAATGCAGGATGCAAAGAGGAAGAAGAGGAATCTGAGTGCAGCATGAATCGATTACAGAAAGGCTTATGAAATGGTTCCTCATTCATGGATCCGTGAATCCCTATTGATGATGAAGTTTGCTAGGAATGTGGTAGGGCTTTTCGAGACAAGTATGGCTCAATGAAAAAAGGTGCTGACAGCAAACAGAGAAGAGATGGGGCAGGTTGGCATTAAACGTGGGAGGAAGGAGATTCGTTATCGCCACTTCTTTTTGTAATGATAATGATGTCACTAAGCATCCTCTTGAAGAGAGAGAAACTGGGGTATAACTTTGGATCTGATGGAAGATGCCTCAACCATCTCCTGTTTATGGATGATTCGGTAGAAATGAAAAGGAAGTGGAGAGACTGGTAGAGATCGTAGGGACATACTCGGAAGACATCGGGATGGAGTTTGGGATTAGTAAATGTGCGATGTTGGTGATGAAAAGGGGAGTAAAGGTTCATTCGAATGGAATAGTGCTGCCAAATGAGGAAATTATGAAAGAAATAGAAGATACAGGGTATAAGTATTTGGGAATGTTGGAGGGTGTAGGCATCATGAACAGAGAAATGAAGGAGAAAGTCAGGAAGGAGTATCTTAGAAGTGTGAAACTAATTGCGAAGTCGAAATTGCATGGAGGAAACCTAATGAAAGCAGTGAATGCATAGGCAGTCAGTGTTTTGAGATACAGTGCGGGAATTTTAGAATCGTCTGACAAGGATTTGCATACGATTGATATCAAAACAAGAAAAGTTTTAGCAATGTTTGGTATATTCCACATTCGAAGTAGCATAGCGAGGCTGTATCAAAAGAGAGAAGATGGTGGTAGAGGATTGAAAAGTATAAAGGATTGTGTTAGAACGGAGGAGATATCGTTGAAGGAGCATGTGGTTAGAAGTGGGGAGTGGATGCTTAAGATTGTGTCCAATGAAGTGAAGATATGTGAGACCAAGGCTGATTATGTGAAACATGGATAGAGAAAGGGCAGAGGAACTGGCTAGGAAGAAAATACATGGAAGGTTCTTCCAGGATATAGCAGAAGTGGCTGATGAAAGATCGTGGCAATGGTTTAGAGCTGGATATCTGGCTAAGAGTACTGAAGCTTTTGTTTGTGCAGCACAGGAGCAAGCAAGCAAGCAAGCAAGCATTAGGAACACAATTGTTCGAAAAAGTGGTTCTAGGAGAGGAAGTTGCTGCAGAATGCCGGATTTGTGGTATGACCTCAGAGTCAATTGAGCATCTTGCAGCAGGATGCAGTGGATTGGCCCAGAGAGAGAGAGAGAGAGAGAGAGAGAGAGAGAGAGAGAGAGAGAGAGAGAGAGAGAGAGAGAGAGAGAGAGTACCGCAAAAGACACGATCGCATGGGACTCCGGATATATTGGGAGGTTTGTAAGAAGGTTGGGGTGAAATGTGCTGGAAAATAGTTTGAGGAGGTGCCTGATGAAGTGAGAGAATGTGATGATGACAAGGTAGAGCTATGGTGGGTCGAAAGTGTCATAACGACCAAACAATTGGAACATAATCGTCCAGATTTGGTCGTCATTGACAAGGTCTCAAAAAACTGTCAGATCGTAGATTCTCAGTGCCCTGGAGCAGGAATGTGAGAGAGAAGGAGAACGAGGAGTGGGGCAATCATGCTCCATTGGCCTTGGATATAAGGCGGATACACGGGGTTAAAACACAAATAATCCCGATCGTAGTAAGAACGCTAGGAGTAGTATGGAAGGACAATTGAAAAAAACTACAAATCTCTGAAATTTTAGGCGGCCTTCAGACTTCTGCTATTGTAGGTACCACAAACAGCCTTAGGAAACCCTTGATCTTTGAAGCTCCGTGTTTGGAGCCGGGATTTAGGGAAATCCTCTTGGAATGAATCCCATCCCTTTCCAGGGAGACGTTCATAAATGAAATCAAAATTTATTAATGTTGTTGTTGTTGTTATCATTATTATTATTATTATTATTATTATTATTATTATTATTATTATTATTATTAAATCTATCATCTAAAGAGCAGTGTTTGTACGTTTGTAGGTCCAGCTAAAAGTAAAGAAAATGCGAAACAAATCACCATAAAGTTGGTATTACCTTAATCGGCGTTGCCTCGGACGTATAATATCTAAATTTTCTGAAAAAAAAAAAAAATTTGTGAAGGTCAACTGGGAAAGTTTTTTCTAAGAAGGGAGTGTTTAAAATCAAACTAAACTGATTTTTAATCCAGTTAGTATGGAATTAAATGAAATGTCCGCCATATTTAACAGCTGCAAACAATTCTGTCTTTTTTCTTCTCCATGTTGTGAATATCTGGTTGGGTGGGAAACTTGTGCAACATATTTCGAATTGAAAGCGAAGAATCAGTAAACGAAAATAATCCTTGCTAGCAAAACAAACAAAACGGTTAGTGGAGGTCTGTTTACTCGACAGCCATATGTCATTATTTTCACTAGCAATTTTGGTCCCTCAAAAATCCAGAAGGCGAAAGATAAGCAGCAGACGATGCCGTTGTCGTCGGCGTCGTTTTTCTTTTCTTCTTTTTCTTCCTTTCTCTTCCGCCTTATCAAATCGAGTAAACCAATTCTTATCGACCATCTTTGCAAATAGGAGGAGGAAAAGAAACGAGAAGAAATATGGAGACACACAGCATACAAAACAAAGGCGAATGAATTGCAACGTACCGACAAAATATTGAAAGCTTTACAGTAAACACAACGAAAAACACTATATATATATATATATATATATATATATATATATATATATATATATATATATATATATATATATATATATATAACTTTAATTACAGCGTGGCCTGAATAGCTACATAGGTAGGTAGTTGGGTCGTAAAAACGGCACACACACACACACACACACACACACACACATATATATTAAATAAAAGATCAATAAAAGTTATATATAACTTTATTATATCATCAAAGCAATAAGGAAACGTAAAGGGAAAATTAAAGAAAAAATTCTTCAGCCCATGGCATTTCGAGTCTGAAAGCTTTTCATCATCATTTTCCATATAATACTATTCATTTATTCAAATTTCATATCTAAATGTGATTACGCCAGTTTATATCTATATTTATATTTTGTATTATTCTGGCCCTTCTACTCTGCTGATGAGAAGCAGTTAGCCTCGAAATGCAATGAATTAAGGGGGTTTATTTTTTGGGTTTGTATTACTGTACACATAGATCTGAAAAAGTTGTCAAAAAACAAATATATAACAAATAAATGTTATCAAAGGCAAGATAAGTTACTTTTCTACCAAACTGGATATAATTTTCGTGTTTTTATTCAATGTAACATGTTTATTCAACTCGAAAAACATGCAGTATTTACCGATGTATTGGAAAATTCAAAATGGCGGCCAACTCTCTCTTAAACACGGTAAGTTCGGGAAAAGGTGTTATAAATAATAAACTAGACAAAATGCTGTTAGAAATTCGCTCAATATATATTACCGTGACGTAGGTTGACATATATTCTGTGTTTTTTTAATAGTAAAACACACACACACACATGTCAAGAATTGAACATTTTAACTTATTTTTAAAATTAAACGGTAAGCTCGACAACATCTTGAAATTTGAAATATAGACTTTTTCATATATATATATATATATATATATATATATATATATATATATATATATATATATATATATATATATATAGTGAACAAATGACAAAAGACTGTATTCCAAAGTTCATGATGTTTACCATCTTATAATTTATTCCTTTAATTCAGTTGACATTTACAATTCTTGACAGTATCTGTTTCGTAGCGTAAAATCAATCACTTAATTATTATATTAATCAGTGAATCTATTATGCCTTTAACTCATCGGAAAAATAGCAATAATCAATCCGTATGCGTAATGAAAACATGTTAAAAGGTATTTACAGTTTCTCTTCCAATTTTCGGATTTTACGCATGTCAAAACGCGCTTTATTTCCTTTTGACAGATTTTGCGCTACGAAACAGATACTATCATAAATTGTAAATGTCAACTGAATAAAAGGAATGAATTATAAGATGGTCAACATTATGTACTTTGGAATATAGTCTTTTATCATTTATTCACTCTGTAATTACACTGAGCTTCTTAAATAAGGATTGGTACATATTATAAAAAAATATATTTCCACAGAAATATATATCGTATATTTTCTTAATTTATACACAGGATTTTGTGGTTTCCTAAAAGTTAATCAAATGAAACTCTGGTGTTTATTAAATACTGTTCAACTACAAGTAGATATGTATTATGGTATAACTTATACAAACATTATTTCCTACATTTTTCAGGCATTATTATTTTCGAAATCCAGCGTCACCAAGTCATTAGTCTTATCTGCTTCTTTTTTTTGTATTATTCTGTTATTTCTTTAGATATAAATTTGGGCAAAGGTTATGCATTCGCATTTTAAACCAAGTGAGTCTAATGGACTGGTGATGCTGGATTTCGAAACAGTTTAAATATGTATGCACATATGTAGCCAATAATGCCTATATAAAATAAACATATACCATGATGCATATCTACTTGTTATTGTGTACGGTTTACTTGTACACTCTAGGAACAAGCGCTTCAGACAAATTATGCGAAGCATCACATTGATAAAACGGCTAAAATTCGACTATGTCGACTGTGTGGACAGAAAGGTGAGAATGTACAACATATCGTCAGTAGTTATGAAAGGTTAGCTGAAAAGGAATACAAGAGACGGCATGACAATATTGCGAGATAGGTTCATTGGATTATATGCAACAAGGAGGTGGTGGAATGCAGTGAAAAATGTATGGACGTATGGGAAAGTATCAGCAGCAGCAAGGGATGGCTGGCGTGCAAAGAGATTATCAGCAGCAGTAACCAAAAAACCCCAAAAAACACGTATATGCAAATTAGCAAGTGTGCGCAAGAAGACAAAGGAAAAAAGAAAAAGATGGACCACATGGTCGGCAAAAAACAAAGCGCTTCGAAGATATTGACCTGTAAAGCCGAGGATGAGAATGGGCCGGATGTGGTCGGCATACGGTTGGAGGAAAGAGAAAGGTGGACAAGGCTAGATGAACATGTGGCAGCGAGAGACGTTTTAAGTGGTCTCGAGACGGTAAAGTAACATATGATAAAACTTTTGTTAAAAAGAAAAATGCCGACCCGGATTTTTATTTTTTCCTTTGTTTTTTTTTTTTGTAATTACAACGCTACAAATATATAATGATGTTAAACCTTATGTCTAGAATTCTTATTCCAATTTTAATCCAAATCCATTACATGATTTTAATTCTATAAAATGTCTAAACGTTAGCACTTAAACATAGTGGATTTTAATAAAAAAAAAAAGTCATATTACTTCTTACGAAGTCAAGCAAGGACTTAATCGGTCTACCATGCTCCTTAGTGCATGAATATTATAGAGTTGCATGCTTTGCAGAGAAGAAAAACGTCGAAGTTGTTACAGATGGGAAATGTTTGGGTTCCATACAAGATGGCCCTGCGAACATAGGCTTATAAAACCAACAGCAAGAATAGAAGAAATAGAAGAAAGGAAAGAATACAATAAATGTGTAGGGGAACAAAAAACAACATGGATAAATTTGGGATGAGGATGCACATTTTCCTCTCTTCCATAGTGAAAAATGTAAGAAATAAACTAACCCCCTCAAATAAAGAAGGCAAAGCCTGGGAAGGTAGATCGCCTAGAACTGCACGACCAGCATCATACCGCAATTAACAAAGCAAAAGTTATTTCAAAAATGACCTTTTCCTTGTTGATTTTGGTGCTGATGGGACAAGTCCAGAGGCGTCCGTGTATGCTTGATAGATAAATAAATAAATAGATATGTAGATAGATAGAGAGAGAACGGAAGGAGAGAGAGAGTGTGTGTGAGAGAGAGAGTGTGTGTGAGAGGGAGAGTGAGAGTGAGAGAGAGAGAAAAAGGAGAGTAAGAGAGAAGCAGAGGGTGAGACAGAGAGTGTTACGTTCATTCTTGGGAATTAGTTTAGCCCGCCATTTGTCTCAAGTTTTGCCGCCTCCCCAACTCCCGTTTATTATTTAGAGCTTCAGTTTTTCCCACCACCCCTTTCTTGATCCAGAAGAGACGCCTCTACCACTAGAGGCGCTGACGGAAGACGTATTAATTGAAGCTTAGATTTCGTAATAACTTAATGAGTCTTTTAATTTCCCTTGTCTAATTAACTCAATAAACGACTTCAACATTTTCGAAAATAGTTAATTTAAACTGCCATACTTGCTGTGTTCTAGAAAAGAGCTGCGCCGCCTAGTGGGCGACATCATCAAACTCTAATGGCAACGAATGGGATACTACGCCAAATGTAAAAGGGCAATACGAACAACTCCTCACACACACACACACGCACACACACACACACACACACACACACACACACACACACACACACACACACACACACACACACACACACTTAAACCCCCTGTTGGTACGTTGCTTGGTATTAAAATACGCTTAAATATGTATTTTAATTTCTCCAGATTTCGTATTTATTATTAGTCAATTTCTCATCGATTATTCCAGATTATATTGTACCTAATATATAATTGTGATATCAAAAGTAAAAATATATAAGTTGAATTTAGCTAGAATCGAAACCGAAACCAAAATTTATAAGATTCAAGCAAGTAAGCAAGGACGCTCGGACGACCCACTGAGATTTATAATTAATAATAAAATTATATATCTATGTATTGTTTTCCACCAGACGATGCAACACTTACCAAGAACTTTCCGCCCGTAGAACACATTAATATGGGAATGCTATCCTGTGTAGTACAACATGAATGTTATATATGCCATTATTATCACAACGTTACCGTCGATGTAACCTCCGATCTTCTCCAGGTGTATCTTGTTGAACTTTGGAATCTTTCTGTCGAATTTGAGAATTTGGACGGAATTTCGAACTTAATCCTTTATTTACTTCACGAGGGTAGCATGTTCTCATTCCATCAGCCATTACTGGATAGAGATCCTAAGTAATTCGCAATTGTATTTTTTCAGTCGCCCACACTGAGAATTAAACCTTCAAGCTTTAGGAGTATCAGTTTTTACAATTGATTTTTCCAAAAATTTTAACCACTTCGTCCCGGGTCCTTGCGAAACGTTGTGAAAATGACACTCAAGATGAGAACAGTAGTTTGAAGAATCTAAATAATACATACAATATAAGTGTAGTATCTGTTCCCCGTTATGAAAATCGCCCGAGACAAGGTATGAAGCAACTTGATGTCAAGGGTTTAAAAAATACAAAGGGTTTTCCAGAAGTAAGGCATCTGATTTTCAATCCGCCCTAATGGATCAGAGAGGATTACAAATTGTATTGTTATGAGTACTGAACTTATGCATTCGAAACTTTTAGACTATCTTGCATGAACTGAGCATCAGTTTTTGAGTGTCATAAGAGATTCAAGAAAGGAAGGGAGTCCATAAGGCATGATGAAATGTGTAGGAGGAGTAAGTGAGTCAGAACACCAGAGTTGATTGGCCAAAAATAAAGAATTTCATTGATAAGAACCATTGTGTGTGTATAAAGACGTTAAGTGCATATTTTTATGTCAGTGTGGGAACAATTAGTCGTGAAGAACTGAAGATTCGGAAGATTTACGCAAAGTTTGGCTCAAGGGTGCAGTCTACAAATCTATCCTTGTTACAAACTATTTGACCAAGATGAGCATCAAGACAGTTTCTAACCCTCCAGATCTTGCTCCCTGTGACTTTTGGTTATTCCCTAAGCTCAAGGAAAACTTTAGAGGCTGTTGTTATAGGACAATTGAGGAAATGAAAGAGGCTGTGATGAGAATCATTGACAGACGCTCACACAAGAGGACTTCTATGGGGTCTTCCAGAAGTTGGGATGATACAAGTGCATTACAGTTAGAGGAGATTACTTTGAAGGGGATTAGATACTATCAATAATAGTGCCCATACAAAAAAGGTCTGGAATCTTATTAAAAGGCACCTTTATATATATATATATATATATATATATATATATATATATATATGTGTATATATATATGTATATATATATATATATATATATATATATATATATATATAGAGAGAGAGAGAGAGAGATAGATATATAGAGAGAGATACTTTACCTATTTTCGACGGGAATAAAGTTTCATCATCTAATTGATCTTGCACCCAAGTCATGAGATAATCAATATAATTGGGTGCTGAACATTTGATTGGTTTTTTCACCGTTTGTCCATCTGCCCAATGGTATTCATATTTAGGTCCAGCTGACATGACCGCACAACTCTCCTCTGAGCAGAACTCTGTTATTGTCCCATACAGCATGTTGATCTTAGACGCTTTCGTTATGGGACAATTTAGGAGATAAAAACGGCTGTGACGAGGGTCGTTGACACGTTCACACAAGAGGACTTCTATGGTGCCTTCCAGAAGTTGTTGGAACGGTATAATAAGTGCATTGCAGCTGGGGGAGATTACTTCGAAGAGGATTAGAGTTTTATGTGTATATTATCAATAAAATTGCCCATCCGAAAAAGTCTGGAAACTTATTTAAGGCACCTCGTGTTAAAAGTCTATCATAAATAGATTACTTTCCTCGTTGTCGGATTCTTGCCAACTCTTAATATGTTATTAATCACATCTAATGCTAATAGAAAAAGCGGTTGAGAAACCTCGCATGGGATAAGTAATGTTCTGCGCATAATACGCATCTTTGGTAGACGTGGCGGCCATCATCGTTTCCGTAATGCAAGGTAGAAACTTTCGAACTTTAATACGATACTAGATATACCACCTTTAATACGATACTAGATATACCACCTTTAATACGATACTAGATATACCACCTTTAATACGATACTAGATATATAACCGTCACTCTTCAATTGGTTAACACGGACTGACGAGCTGCGTGTTCTATGTTCGAATCTAGATCATTCCATGAAAAATCTTTGTTGCTTAGAATATTGGCAAACCTTCACGTGTTCTTCACCTAAGTATCCGATGTCTTTCTCTCTGACTAGAAAAATATCGAAGAAACCAAAGTCAACAATAGAATCTTTGGATCCATGCCATATGACGATGACTCAAGATACTCGTTCCCCGTTGGGTCACACCCATTATTTATTCTACTTTGATTTCGTGCGCAAATTCATAAACGATGTGTCATATTTGAAGCCATTCTTCTTCATTAAGAATAAGGCGGATGTTTCTTATTGACTTTGATAAGAAAATTTGTTTAAAAAAATTTTCTTTTAACGAACTCAATAAGAAACATCGTCCTTTACGATAAAAATACTAGTTTTATTTTGGTGTCTTAAACTCCCCCCTCTATTTTTTGCTGAGGAGGAGGTTATGTTCCAAGACAAAACCTTTGTCAATTATTGTCATAATTATATATATATATATATATATATATATATATATATATATATATATATATATATATATATTCTAATCGCCGAGCGGTATTTTTTGTTTCAACTGGCATGTTGTATAAAAAGACGCCCAAAAGATTTAGTTCAGCCATATTCTACTCAAACGCTTTCTATCGGTACAGGCTCGTTGGAAAGTTAATGATCTAGTCGCATAATAAGGGGACCATCCATTATCCAGGGCCTATTTTTGGCATTTTTTTACAGCCATAAAATGTTTCAATCATAGTCAATAACAAAATATCTGATATTTTTCTGGCTTTGATGTAGGGAAGATTACAATAACAGCAAGGGGAGACTTGATTCCAAATATTTCTCATATATTATATCTTCCCTCTTTAGTTATCATACATAAAGTAAATTTCACAGCGTATAAGGATTGTTTGATACTGGAGATATTCAAAGATCTTTAAGAGTATATCTGAGAAAATTGACCACATCCTGCCTGCTCATCCTTCGGCTAACATTCACATTTGCGATGACTTCAATGCCCATAATGTGGAATGGCTGACCCACTCAAATAAAACCGATGATGAGGGGAGGTTCTGTCATGATTTGGCCCATTGCTTATGATCTCACTCAGATTGTTCAAGAAGCCACCCGTGTTCCCGACACTACCGGTCAGTATGCAAGCATTCTAGACCTTTTTCTCACAACTTCCCCTGAGCTATGTTCATGTTCAGTTCTATCTCCTTTGGGATCCTCCGACTACTCCGTTGTATCAGTTATGATAAAAATGAAATGTAATAAGTCTTCAGACGTACCTCTCCATCGTACTGTATATCGATACTCTATGGCTGACTGGAATAGCTTGTCCTGCTCCAACCAAGTCTATCGACCTGCTCCACAAATCCCAAAACCTCAACATGACAAATCTCCACCCCCCCCAAAAAAACACACGAATAAACCTAGAACCCCATCCGTACTGTATATCGATACTCTATGGCTGACTGGAATAGCTTGTGTACATTCACATCTAATCAACCTATACATTCCATGTTTAAAAAGGACGTGTCCTCTGTAGTATCAGACCTGATCGAATGGTTAATTGTAGGCATAGACCGATTCATACCATCCACAAAATTCCAACAAAAATCTAATAGCCAGCCGTGGTTCTCCCCAAAATGTGCGACTGCCATCGCGCACAGAAATTACTTTTTCCATAGCTACCAACGTAATAGATGTACTGAGACTAAAGCTGCTTTCAGGACTGCCAGCAACCACTGTAAAAGAGTAATAAAACATGCAAGAGAGCTATATGCTCAGTCCGTTAAATACAAAGCAGCTGAGCAGCGGCTTGGTTCCCACCAGTTTTGGCAAATAGCAAACAGGATCCTGAACAGAAGCGTGCATTCTATCCCAACCATCATCAATGGACCTGAGGTCATCTCGTCAGCATCAGACAAGGCCAAACTATTTGCAAAGAACTTTGCAGCTAATTCTACCCTTTGCGACGAAGGCCACCAACTACCCATATTTCCTCCTATAACAGACAACATGCTATGCAACATACAAATATTTGTGCGTGAGGTCGCCAAGCTAATCAAGAACCTTAATTCCAGTAAAGCAACTGGCCCAGACGGCATTCCAATTACAGTGTTAAAAAAGCTTCAACCAGAACTTGCCCTCATACTTACAAAGCTGTTTAAATGTTGCCTTAAGAAGTACTTTCCAACACCCTGGAAGACCTCATCAGTATGCCTTGTATTTAAGAATTCAGGTGACAGGTCATCTCCCTCTCAGTACAGACCAATAAATCTCCTGTGTGTCATGAGTAAGTTGCTGGAATCCATATTAAATAAAGAAGTAGTCAATTACCTCAGCAGAAATAACCTTCTTAGTGACGTGCAATATGGTTTCCGTTCTATCAGATCTACAGCAGATGTGCTAACGGTTATATCTAATAGGATTAGTGAATCTCTTGCAAAGGCTTCCTTTCTAGGGCAATTGCTCTTGACATATCAAAGGCCTTCGATAAGGTATGGCATAAGGGCCTACTTCACAAGATTTCCAGCTACAGTAGAACTGGAAATGTTTTCTCAATTATTAAATCATTTCTTTCTGATAGGCCCATAAGAGTAGTGGTTTGATGGGCAGAAATCAGAGGCCCACGGTATTAATGCTGGAGTCCCTCATGGGTCCATCCTGAGTCCAACTTTCTTCCTGATCTACATCAATGATCTCTCAAAACACATACTTAAATCATTCGTTGACATCTATGCTGATGACACAAGCATCTATGGCAACACATAAAAGGCCGTAAATGACAAAGTTCTCTCTGATTCTCTCTCCTTTGATCTTGAGCGCGTGGTACAGTGGGGGAAGAGGTGGCTAGTTACTTTTAATGCATCTAAAACCAAGCTACTATCTTTACATCATCAACCATCTGGCATCAATTGAAATGGATGGCTCTCGTCTTGGGGAGGCTCCAGATTTTAACAAGCTTCTTGGTTTGACCTTTACTCCTGATCTGAAATGGAACACATACATCAAGTCTGTTGCCCAGGTAGCTGGAAAAATGGTAGGATCCTTCTACCGCTCCAGAAGATATCTTACTACTGATGCAATTCTCTATCTATATAAAAGGCAAGTACGTCCAAGGATGGAGTACTGCTGCCATATCTGGGCAGGAGCTGCAAAAAAAAAAACAGCCCATCCTGCCTTGACAGAGTACAAAATAGACTTTGTAGCTTAGTGGGGAATGCATTTTTCTCTTCCCTGCAATCTCTCTCCCACAGAAGAGACTTTGCGAGCCTGTCTTTGTTTTATCGTTATTTCCATGGCGAGTGCTCGTCCGAGCTCCAATCTTTGCCGTCCCCTCGCAATCTTTCACGATAAACACCCGTCTAGCTGAAACCATTGTCAGTAATTTTCCCCACTCCTCATATGTGCCTAAATCAAAACGTGGATTCCACGAACAAAGCTTCTTTCTTAGAAGTTCACGCCTGTGGAACTCTCTTCCTTTTGCCTGTTTGCCACCTGACTACAACTTGGATGTCTTCAAGTCTAACGTAAACAAATTCCTGATGAATAGCTCCCTTAAGTAAGACACTTTATCAAATCTCCAATACTAACGATTACTACGATACTACCTCATTGATTACTGCACACGCAATAAACCTTATCTCCAAGTTGCTTCCGGGCCTTGATAAATGGTGACCTCCATGTAAAAAAAATAAATAATCGTACACTATTTTCCAAAGAGACACGATATAACATATGAGATATATTTGGAATCAAGTCTCCCCTTGCTGTTATTTCAGATCATTTTTACCCCCCCCCCTGTAAGTATGTACTAGATTTATTCCATGAGGTACAATAATAGAAGTCAGTGTCGAGTAGCAACAATTGGTGAGTTACGACAGTAACGAAATTTTATTTGGTTTTAGGAGAGGGGAAAAAATAAAGTTCTTTAGAGTTATGGCAATTAAACGAGTTCTTGCTCCGAATGTTTTACGGGAAGCGCGGTGACAGAGATTGGTGACCAGTCTAGCACTTCCTATGGAAATAAGGATAGACCAGAAAAAGGCTAGCAACGCTTATCCCGTGAGAAAGGTGTTGTAAGGCGAAGAGATTATTTCCAATAGCAAATAAGGTGGCTTCCCCTCACCATGCTAGAAAACTTCTCTCAGTTGATAGTATCCGATATCTATACAAAGGCATCATTCGTTCATTCATGGAGCATTGTTGCCACCTCTCGTTGCATCTGGTCATAATTTAAGAGGGCGACTTAACAAGAATGTGTTTAAATAAGACTTGAAAACGGCAATGTTATAGTCAATGTGGAAGCAGTCCCGTATTACTATGTTCCATAGATGGGCAGTTCTAGGATAAGTCTCTAATCTAATAGGTCCCGCACTATAAATAAAACTCCAACCCTCATCCCATCGCAGTAATGTTGCATCTCTGCGCCTGTTTTACAAGTATTTTAATAAAATGTGATCTGACTAATTCGTGACACTTGTGCCTCCTCGACGTGTATACTTTCACTAACCCGATAAGCAGCAAAATCCCACCCGTTCACTGTAGAGATAACAGATAGCCTTCTAGTCTAATGAATTCTTCACTTGAACTGCTAGTCTAATGAATTCTTCATTTGAACTGCTAGTCTAATGAATTCTTCACTTGAACTGCTAGCGGAAGACCCGGCGGAGCCAGGGATTTGATGTGTGGAAATATATTCTAGCAGATCCTGGCGTCCTCCGAGATTGAATAAGATGTGTGGAAATATATACAAATGGAGACCTGGCGTTACCCGGGATTGAGTAAGATATCTGAAAATATGTACTAGCAGTACGTCCGGCGTCGCCAGGGATTGAATGAGATGTATGGAAATATATACTAGCAGAAGACCCGGCGTCGCCCTGGATTGAATGAGATGTGTGGAAATATATACTAGCAGAAACCTGGCGTCGCCCGGGATTGAATGAGATGTGTGGAAATATATACTAACAGAAATCCTGCGTCGCTCAGGATTGAATGAGAAGTGTAGAAATATATACTAGCAGAAGGCCCGGTATCGTCTGGGATTGAATGAGATTTTTGGAACTATATACTAGCAGAAGACCGCCGTTGCTTGGGATTGAATGGGATGTGCGGAAATATATACTAGCAGAAGACCTGGTTTCGGGCGGGATTGAATGAGACGTATGGAAATATATACTATACTATATATTAGCTAGTATATATTTCCACACTTCTCATTCAATCCCGCCCGACACCTAGTGTCGCCCAGGATTGAATGAGACGTGTGGAAATATATGCTGTTTTCTGCAGTCCTGGCTGTATTAACATTTAAATATAATGCGACCAGACATCTTGCTGCTCAACTAACTACATAGTGCCCCCGTAGAAGCGATCCCACATTGCAGGTTTACGTCCAAGTGGCAATTTTGTTTTGGGTGAATAGGAGTAAAAGAAAAAATTAAATTGATTTAAAGCTGAGGAGTAAAAATCAGTCCTAAGAGTTTACTAAAACTATGATTAGGGAACTCCTCAATGAGAGTATCACTGTAAAATTATCCGTGAATACGTATGTCCCGCGTAAGTTATAAAATAAAATTTTGTTTGTCTGTCACGCTCGAATGTGAAATAAATCAGATGTTCACATCTTAAAATATATCACTCTTGTTTATTTATTTTTTTATTTTTAAACTCACGTTCATCCCTAATAAGATATATCGCCACTTGGACATAACGAGCTACTATTTGGGACCATGACAAGGCAAAACTAACAAGATGTTGGTTTACGTTACATTTAAACTTCTGCATATCAGTGCAGTCAGGAAGTAGGTAGCAGGAAGAGAATTTCAAAGTCTAGCTGTTCGAGGGAAGAAACTATTAGCAGAGAAAGATATCTGGCATATAGGGACCCCAACAATGAAGGGAGGTGATTTTGTTGCTATGTACGTCGAGGAAGCAGAAGGGCAACGAGTTCATCAGAACACATTTCAGACATTTCAGACTATCTAATAACGACACGGCTAGAAGTTAGGGGTTTTGGTATAAAAAATATCTTAGCGTTTATGAGAATGTGAAACATCCTTGGGTTTCTCTTCTTTAACGTTGAGGCCTAATGTACAAGTACGAATAATTAGGTAAAAGAGCGAATCTAGTTAATTGTCGGTAAATGTTGGCTGGGGTGACTGTTGTAGAATGCCATTGGTCTTCCTGCCTGTCGTCGGGGGTCTACTCGGGTCTATCCGAGTGTCATGCTGGCGGTAGGAAGAGGAGTAGGTGAATTTGCACCTGTGGTTGAGCAGGTTAAAATACTGCACGTCGGCATCCATTGTCATCAAACAGGTGAGTGTTTTTTTAACATTAAACTTTGACAGGTGTGACGCCACCGACAAATTGGCTGAGAAGCAAGGCAACACGAGAGACCCCCCCCCCAAAAAAAAACAATATCTGGAAGGAGGAAGAGGAGAGAATGGAAACAGAGAATGGTCAATAAAGAAGAAGAAGAAGAAGAAGAAGAAGAAGAAGAAGAAGAAGAAGAAGAAGAAGAAGAAGAAGAAAAAAAGGCAGAGACGTGAGGAAGACAAGAAAAAGGGGCAACGCGAAAGAATAGGTTATTTGGAAGGAGGACGAATGTGGATGGAAAGAGAATAAAGAGGAAATGCAGCTTGTATATATATATATATATATATATATATATATATATATATATATATATATATACATATATATATAATTATTTATTATAATAATTATTAAATACCTTCTTTTGGGAATCATCAGTGCAGAGTGTCACGGTAAATTATATATATATATATATATATATATATATATATATATATATACATATATATATTTACACACACACACACACACACATATATATATATATATATATATATATATATATATATATATATATATATATATATATTAGTGTTGAGACGATTTATCGAAATCAGAATCGGGAATCGGAAAAAATTGGAATTTTTAGGAGTATCGGAATGGGCATTGGAATCGGAAAAAAATTGGAATTTTTAGGAGTATCGGAATGGGCATTGGAATCGGAAAAATATTGGAATTTTTAGGAGTATCGGAATGGGCATTGGAATCGGAAAAAAATTGTGCACATTTTCTGATGCTAAAACGATTAATTTAATTTACTTATTATTATTTGATTTTGTTTTACAAAATCTTCCACTGCTGGGTGTAATGATCAAATAATAAATATTTATTGATTTTAAGTAACTAGTAAAACTAAAATCTATAGTTCATCTGCTACAATTGTATCTTTACGATTGAGAAAAATAGCTGCATACTTAACGCGTTTTTGCGGTAATCTGTAATATAAATCTCACCTGTCTGTATGTTTGTATGTTTGTATGTCTGCCTTAAACTTTTGACAGAGGCGATGGGTAGATAGTGTCTTAAAGTTCGACCCTTCGGACAAATATCGAGGAATTGGTTGGGCACTTTTCTACAGGTAGGGGTCGCTTTTTTCGCCGATATTTTCGAAAGTCATCCCCTCTTTTCAATTGAATAGCCTTAATTTAAACCATCGCCACTTCCGGTTTGGCGATGGACGCAACAGCAAAGACGTCATGTTTTTTTTTACGTTCTTTTCCTCCTTCACGATACGGGTTCGAGTCTGCCTGCAGACTACCAGTTTTTTTTTTTTTTTTTTTTTTTTTTGCTTAACACACACCTCCAAAAACCCGGGCAACGCCGGCCACCAAGGCTAGTCGAAAATAAATAACAATTCTATTGTTAAACATTTAGAGATTTATAAAGAATCGGAATCGGAATCACGCTGATACACAGGTTTCTTTTAGTGAAAATAAGCATCGTTGAGTATGTTTAGTAGTAAATTGGAAAAACCCGATTATTTCGGTATTTTTACAAGTCGTCCTGACCTTCTCTTTGCTATTAGAATCAAGCAGTGCCGACTCGGTTGAGGAATACTTAAGTATTGTGCAAATCTTGCGTTACAATTCAGTGCGTTTCATCCACCATCTCATTTGAGTCTTGCTCGACAGACGAACACCTCTCTTTTTATCTCTCTCTCTCCCTCTCTCTCTCTCTCTCTCTCTCTATATATATATATATATATATATATATATATATAAAAAGAGAGAGGTGTTCGTCTGTCGAGCAAGACTCATTCGATCATATATATGTAGTCATCGACATACAGTCCTATTTCGTTGTATCACAAGCCGAGGATTGAACCCAGAACCATTGCGTTTCGTTGTATCACAAGCCGAGGATTGAAACATCGCGTTGACAGTCAGCACATCTACCGATCGACCCACGAGAGCGGCGCCCGTAAATGTCTATTTAAACAAACATTTACCCACCACTTTTACAGTGCTCTAACCGCTTGTTTATAAACAAACAGTAAGCGTCGCATTTTTCAGCCAATTAAGTAGCAGATTAGATTATTTACGACAATGCTCTACCCAAAGAAGGGGGCTTAAAATATTTGTAGTCATCGACATACAGTCCTGTTTCGTTGTAAAAAAATATGTATTTTTTACCTGATGTACGCTATTGTAAACTTCAATCTAATATAAATACCAGTGTCAATCTATAGATAATTTAATCCCACTCGAATAAAAAAAAGCTCAATACACACACAATCGAGAAGAGCTTATTATAAGAGAAAGAAATTAAAACTTTAAGTTGAACTTTGAATATCAAAATTTATTGTTTTATTTAAAGTTGAACTTTACAATCAAAATTTATTGTTTTATTTAAAGTTGAACTTTACAATCAAAATTTATTGTTTTATTTAAAGTTGAACTTTACAATCAAAATTTATTGTTTTATTTAAAGTTGAACTTTACAATCAAAATTTATTGTTCGGCTGAATACTCCATAAAACAAGTTACAAAGTACTTATTTCGCAGAGTTACAGAGAATGCTATTCTTCTCATCAGAGGACATAAAGAAATCAGCAAATTATATTTGTAGCAATTCTATAACTTGCTGGTTATAGCATTAAGTGAAACCGCAATTTATTATAGTTATAAATTACAAAAATGTACATGTCCTTTAAAAACAACGAGTGTAAAAATGTGGGAAATGTAAAAAATAATTAAAAAAAAAACAAACAAACCGCGCATAATATTTCAGCTTGCATGAAGATTCTCTCAAGCTAATCCACGAAAAGAATAGTAAGAATAGTATTTTTCGAAACTCCGCGGAATAAGGACCTTATATATAGTAAGTAATAAAATATATACGGCAATTAAGCAACACAAAATATTCCGCGTTTCATCCACGCTAGGATTCATGAAGCATATAAGCCTGATGAATCCTAGCGTGGATGAAACGCGGAATATTTTGTGTAGCTTAATTGCCGTATATATTTTATTACTTACTGCCTGGCTCTACTTACGTATTGAGCACTGTTGAAGCAAATACTTAAAGCTTACGCATAAATTTATACTTTCGTATATTAATTTATGTGATTAAATGAAGTAGTCATATATATATATATATATATATATATATATATATATATATATATATATATATATATATATATATATATATACTCTTTTTAAATATTACCTACATATATACTACCCTTCTGATTTACCCTTATATGTTGTACCCACTTTTAGTTTTAATTACTTTTTACCATATAACCGTATTCCTTCATTCTCATTCCATATAAATGTCATAGGCCAGTTTTTTCTCATATTTGCATTTTGTATAATTCTGGCCTTTCTACTGTTCTGATGAGAAGTATTTAGCTTCAAAATGTCATGGCCTAAAAGTTTTTTCTTAAATTTCCCTTTAACTTCTATTTATTGTTTGGATGATATAATAAATGCATACGTAACTTTTATTCTTCATCATTCAATTAATATTATTATGCGTATAGTTCATATGTCCACATCAAGTGTTATAAAAAGATATATTTTATGTATTGATTTGCAGTATTTATAAACTATTCAACGTTGACAGGTGTTATGCCACCAACCAATTGGTTGAGAAGCATGTCAATGTGAAAAAAGTATTCTTTTGAAACGTGGGGACGGAAAGAGAGGGAAATGCTGAGGAAAGAAGAGGTGGAGATGAGCAAGGGAGGGGTACAAAAGAAAAGCAGTAACGCGAAAGAAAAAAGAAATTGGACGAAAATAGGAAAAAGCAAAGAAAAAGAAAAATGGAAGATATAGGGAATGCGGTATATATATATATATATATATATATATATATATATATATATATATATATATATATATGTATAAGGAATGAAAAAATATACCAGCGGTGGTTGACGTTATGTTTAAAGAAAGATAGAAAAACCGAATGAAATTATTAAAAAAATCAACGTTTCGTCCTTGTTTCAGAGGACATCTTCAGGATAATTGAAATAAAAATGTAAGAAAAGAAAAAGTCATAGATCGTGCGAAAAAAGACAGTTTTTAAATCCTACCCATGTCGGGAAGGACAAATATGTGTGCGTATATATATATATATATATATATATATATATATATATGCTAGCAAAAGTACCCGTTGTTGACTGGGTTCCAAAACAGCCTAAGAAAATGGACTCTGATTTATGAAAGTATGATAGGTTATGAAAAGGAAGGGTTATAAAGAGATTGCTTCGAATATGGGGGTATCAAAACGAAAGCAAAATATGATGAAAGTAAAAATAAAATAGATAAACCCCATAATTTATTATACCATACCTGTTCACACTGAAACACTTATCACAATATTCTGTGGATCTATATTAAAAAAAACCTTGTTAAACTTTGTGACATATTTCCATTCTATGGAGGTCAGGTGTGAACGAACATCCCATAATTTTATTATACCATATTTCTTCAAACAGAAACATAATTATGAAAGTATACTTACGCAGATAGATATGAAAAGTCTTTATTAAAGTTTATGCTTATTTCCATTCTATGGAGGCCAGGCGCGAACGCAGACCCCACAATTTTATTATACCATCCCTATTTAAGTTAAAACATACTTATCAAAGTATTCTTATGTACATCTATATCAAAAACACTTGTAAACGTTTTTTTTTTTAATTTTTTATTTCCATATTTTGTGGACCAGGCGCGAACGCAAACCCCACAATTTTAATGAACAACTGTTCTGCCAGATCAAACATACCCATTCCTGTGTCTCGATACATTTTCTATCATTATATGTAATCAGTTTTTCAAAATAGTCAACCATATAGGAGCCTATTCGTGACCAGACACAGTCACACATACACACATAGACATTCAGCTTTATGTTATATATATATATATATATATATATATATATATATATATATATATATATATATATATATATATATATATAAGATGCGATTTAAAAGGAACAAAACGAGTTATGTGTTCATCAACGTTTCGTCTTTATTTCGAGGATTCCTCTTGATGAATGAGATTAAGAAAACAAAAAATACCAGTACAAAATATTTGAAAATGTTTCATGTGCAAAGTGTGACGCTGTTCTATTTCAGAAACGGAAGAAGACGTTGGAAATTCAAAAAGGAAGGGAGCTTTCTGTTGTTGAAGAGGGAGATTATCGCGATTTCAAACAACGCGAAGGATTCTGTAATGTAGCGCCATTAATAAGTAAACTTTTATTAAAAGAACATAATTTAATTAACAAAAACACTCATTTCTTTTCTATTATATTTTTCTGGCATATTTTTCCAGAAAGAATATTAACTGTGTTCAAATATTTAAAAAAAAAATATTAACGACTATATGACGTTATTAAAAATCACTCTCTCTTAAACAACGCAAGCTCCACTTCTTTTTTGAATTTCCAACGTCTTTTTTCCGTTTCTAAAATAGAACAGCGTCACAATTTGCACTTGAAAAGTCTTCAAATATCTCGAAATAAAGACGAAACGTTGATGAACACATAACTCGGTTTGTTCCTTTTTATTTCTCTCTCTTTCTTTCTTTCTCTCTCTCTCTCTCTCTGTATATATATATATATATATATATATATATATATATATATATATATATATATATATACACACACACACACGAAGGACGTCCAAAAAGTAATTCCTCCTGTTTTTTAATCCGCTCTGAATACGGAACCCGGGGCACGTATTTCCTGCTTGAAGGTTTGGTAACCAAGAGAGAGAGAGAGAGAGAGAAAGAGAGAGAGAGAGAGAGATGGGGGGGGAGAGAGAGAGAGAGAGGAATTTCCGCGAAAAAAATACGTGATTTCGTAATTTCGAATAAGGTCACCTCTCACCCTTGAAAGTGTCGCTAAAACTTTTCTATTCAAACATGCCCCTTGTTATGTAACACGTTTTTTAAAATTGAATTTTTAAAATATAAAACACACAGACTTATCAGAATGACGTGTGATAACTATGAAGCGGAACCCATTTCCAAACAATTTCAATTCATGATGAATAATTGTGTCTGTTGCGTTAGCATTAACAGCGTCCCCGGATGCAACATCAATTTTCAGCAACTTTTCTCCTGGCTCATCATGCAAGCTTTTGCCCCTGTTGAAATCGTTAAAACCACAATCTTGTACCTATTTTTCTAGTCACGTTCTCATCATTATCACATGTTTTAAAGTGATGCGGAGGTTGCACGAATCCAGTTTTTAATTCATGAAAAATCGAACGTAGACTACGTTCTTCGCTTTCGATGAACTTGTGATAAATACAAGTTCTTCAGTTTAATAAAACCTGTACATGCGAACCAAAACAGGTTCTTTAATTAATATCATTTTGATTCGGATTAACATTCACAGGCAATATGAACTGGAACAAATATTTGGAAGACATTGCGAAAGCTGCTGCAAAGAAAGTGCATTTCCTTTATTATGCTAGAAGACTACTCACACCTGTATTCTGTATCCTTACAAGGCCGCCATTCGCCAAAGCATGGAGTAGTGTTGCCACATCTAGGTTGGTGCATCTACTACTAGTGTCTCCCTCTTGGATAGGGTCCAATAAACAGTCTTCAATCTAATGTCACCTAAGCTCCAACCCCTGTCCCATCGCCGCAATGTTGCATCTATGTGCCTGTTTTACAAGTATTTTAATGGAATGTGCTCTTATGATCTCGTCGAATTTGTGCCTCCTCGACGTACATATTTTGATAAACTCGCTTAGCAACAAAATTGCACCCATTCATTGTTAAGGTCCTTAAATACCAGAAAGCTTTCTACTCTAACAGTTTCTTCCCTCGAACAACTAGACTTTGAAATTCCCTTTCTGCTACCTGCTTCCCTGTCTGTGTTGATATACATAAGTTTAAATGTAACGTAAACTAACATCTTGATAATCTTTCCTATGCATGGTTGAAAATAGTAGCCCCTTACGTTAAAGTGGCGATATACCCATAGGGGTGAACGTGAGAGAAAAAAAACCTGAAAGAAAATGAGATAAAATTAAGAAATTAAACACTTTTAAGTTAACAATTTTCTTAAGGAAAATGGACAAAAAGTGAATGAGAAAGGAATATATGAAGATTCTGACCAAAATTAACCCCAACCCTAACCCCACCCCCTAACCCTAACCAATACTAATTTTACAGCAATAAAGAATAAAATTAATAAAACAAAATACTTTTTCGTAAAGCTACACTAAATTAATCTTTCATTTACAATTTTTTTTTAATTCTAATATTCACAACTCCCTAACCCTAACCTTAACCCTAACCCTAACCCTAAATAGTCATTCTACCTTTCACCTTAACGCAATGTCAAGAATCGACGCAGGGAACCCTAAGTCAGCAGGACACAAGAGTTTCTCCAGGCATTCTTAAGCCAAATTGATGGTGCCATTAAAATCCCGCAAAAAAGACATAAAACGTAATTTATGAGCCAAAGTATTGCTTAGCGCGATAATACCTTCACATCAATGCTAAGAATCCCCGTTTTCTTCTAATAACTTTAACATGTTCACTGCTGAGTGAGTGATATTACCTCGTTCCCAACAAACGATAGCATCGCTTGAATTGTTTGCGTAGATTCACACATGTTAAATTCATCAAATTCATCGGTAGCTTAATGAAGTTCAAGAACTGAATGAATTGATCTTCTATTTATTTATTTATTTATAAAGTAGTGATTTCAAAAATAAAAAAAGACGAGTTGAGTGCCATCATCTATAATCGAAAACGAAACCAAAACTTATGAAGAATTCTTGGCAAAATTAATTATTATAAGAAATAGAAGGCCACAACAATTATTAAATGACAGCCACTCGAAAGAAAAAAGATGTAAGCTCTCTCCCCCCCCTCTCTCTCTCTCTCTCTCTCTCTCTCACTCTCTGTCTTTCTCTCTCTCACACACACACAAACAATTAAAAATGTAAACAAAATAAATAATGAAAAAACAAAAAAACAAATGACTGCTGCAGATATGATTACAAAAAATAAAACTTCAGGAACGCATAAATTCTCCCCCCCCACACCCATAGATGAGCGTAAGTACACACACACACACACACACACACACACACACACACACACACACACACAAATGAAAATGTAGTAGTAGCAATAATATTTTAAATAACGAAAACAACAGCGTCGATCTCTCTCTCTATCTTTCTGTCTCTTTCTCTCTCTCTTTCTCAAACGACAAAAATGTAAAAATGTAAAAAAAAAAAATGAAAAAAAAAATAACTACTGTAGATATTATTACAAAATATAGAACTGCAGTGATGCATCAATTTTTGTCCCAAATATTTTAAATTAGAAAACTTATAGCGTCCGCCGACCGAGAGAATTGTGTTATCATTTCTTACTACAAAATAACTTAAAATCAATTATTTTTTAATAACTTTTGTATTTACCAGAATAAATCCTAAATTTCATAGAATTAAAAAATATAGCGGTGAGAGCACACTAATCGAATGCCGCCTGGAGCGTTCATAAATGTGTATTCCGGAATTAAATCTCAACCAATGAAATTTGTCGGAAATCGTGACACACAAAAGAACATACACGATATCGTATTAATATATAGAGAATAATAATAATAATAATAATAATAATAATAATAAGAAGAAGAAGAAGAAGAAGAAGAAGAAGAAGAAGAAAAAGGATTTTAAAAAGTCAAGATAACACCAGTAATTGTAAGAGTACTAGGAACAATACCGAAATACTTTGAAAAAAGAATTGGAGAGATTGGAATCAGAGGGATGGCTGAGACGGTAAACGTATAAACAATAATGAAAACAGCTGAAATATTCAAGAAATACCTTGAATGCGATGACTAACTAACCCAAAAGGATATAAGAATAGACATGATCAGGTGGGAGAAAGGCAGTACACTGGGAACTATGCAAATCTTGAACACTAAAACAAATGGTACAAGCACAAACCGGTAGCAGTACTTGAAAGGGAAAATCATAAATTCTTATGGGACTTCGACGAACAAACAGATAAATCATCGCGAAATGTCATAATAGTTAACAACAAAAAGTCTTGCTAAATCGTAGATTTTGTTGCTCTAGCAGACCACAGGGTGGATATCAAAGAGACAGAGAAGCGGAACAAATACATAGAACTGGCCAGAGTACTGAAGTAGATATGGAAGATGAAGACAGTCATTATAACTCATAGGAGCACTAGGAACAATCCCAAAACACTTCGAAAAAAAAGGGAGAAATTGGAATCAAGGGGATGGCTGCAAAGATAGCACGGATAGCAATGATGAAAACGGCTAAATATATTAAGGGATAACCTTAAATGTGGAGACTAATACACAGTAGGTACAGATGCTATATAGAAACTGCAACAGAAGTAAAACAAAACTAGTAAATAGTTGAGAAGAGTCGAGGAGGATAGAAATACTGAGGAGAGAAAGCACTGGCCAGACCTCCATTGGATAAGTGCAAAGAAGTCCAAGACCTTGCGGAGGCTTATTGCCAGTCAAATTCCAGTGAAGACTAATGGTCGTTCTCAACAAGAAATCAATGGTAAACGGCTGTTTCGATAACGCAAATCTACCTGCAAAGGTAATCGAAAGAGGGGCGGGAGTACTAAGAATCTGGGGCGATTTGTTGTTACCCAAACTCTAGCGAACTCCACAGGTCCTTCTCAAAGAGAAATCTTTTAAGATGGCCTGTGTGAGAACTCTTATTGAACAACAACAACAACAACAACAACAACAACAACAACGACAACAACAACAACAACGACGACGACGACAATAATAATAATAATAATAATAATAATAATAATAATAATGATTGTTAGGATGACACAAAAAGTGCAATATAAGAAGAATAACTCTTTACCACTTAGGGGAAAATTGCCTCCCTTGTCTCAGCCGAGACTTTAAATTCTCGTAACTTCTCACGAGATGAACAGCCGGTAGGGAGTGGGGCGAGATAGAGTGACTTTTAAAATGGAGGAATGAACATCATTCCCGTTCGTTTCAACTGTAATACTCGAACTATAAACCTTCTTAATTTTTATGTTTTATTTGTCCTTATGTGTGTTTGACTTCACAATAAATGTGTAGTAATTATTTTTATTGTTCCTAATTTTTCATGTGTTTCACACACACACACACACACACACACACACACACACACACACACACACACACACACACACACACACACACACACACACAAAAAAAAAAAAAAAAGCTGGAAAATCTGCGGTAAGATGTTTTATGCTATATTAATGACCAGCCTGGGTGTGTTGAGCAAAAAAAAAAAAAAAAAAAAAAAAAATTAGTAGGTAGGAAGGCTCGAACCCGTACCGCGATGGAGGAAAAGAACGTGAAAAAAATGTGACGTGTTTGGTGTTGTGACCATCGCCAAATCGGAAGTGACGCAGATTTAAATAAAGGCCAGTCAATCGAAAAGAGAGGATGACTTCGAGAACATCGACGAAAAACCGACCCCTCCCTGTAGAAAAGTGCCCAGTTGAGGGGGAAAAAATTAATGTTTTTTAGCAGTTTTTCGATATTTTTCGTCCGAGGGGTCGATCTTCAAAATGCTACAGATCTGTGTAAATCCGTTGCCTCTGTTGAAAGTTATAGGAATACATACAAATATACATACATACATACATTTAAACAGACAGGTAAGGTTTATATAATAGAATATCCTGGGTGCCCGGCGTTGTCCGGGTGTTTGGAAGTGTTTGTTGAGCAAGAAAAAAAAAAAAAGAAGTAGTAGGCAGGCAGGTTCGAACCCGTGACGCGAAGGCGGAAAATATAGCGAAAGAAAATCTGACGTATTAGCCGATGTCTCTATGACGCGACCGAAAGTCAAACGCGTTGAAATTAACCAAAGTCAATCCAACGGTGAGGATGACTTGCTAAATTGTCAGCGAAAAAAATTGACCCCATCCTTGTACAAAACTGGCCAGTTTAGGGCGAAGGAATTAATATTTTGGGCCAATTTTTCGATATTTGTCGTACGAGACGTAGAGCTTCTAAATGATACCGAAATTGACAGGATCCGTCGCATCTGTCGAAAGTTTTTGCGAGACATACATACATACATTTAAACAGACAGGTGATATTTATATTATAGACTGGGTGTCCGGCGTTGCCCGGGTGTTTGGGGATGTGTTGCTGAATGTGCTGCTGCCATCGCGCACAGAAATCACTTTTTCCATAGCTACCAACGTAATCGATGTACTGAGACTAAAGCTGCTTTCAGGACTGCCAGCAACCACTGTAAAAGAGTGATAAAACATACAAGAGAGCTATATGTTCAGTCTGTTAAATCCAAAGTAGCTGAGCAGCGGCTTGGCTCGCACCAGTTCTGGCAAATAGCAAACAGGATCTTGAACAGAAGTGTGCGTTCTATCCCACATATCATCAATGGACCTGAGGTCATCTCGTCAGCATCATACATGGCCAAACTATTTGCAAAGAACTTTGCCGCTAATTCTACCCTATGCGACAATGACCATCAACTCCCGATATTTCCTCCTATAACAGACAACACGCTATGCAACATACAAATATCTGTGCGTGAGGTTGCCAAGCTAATCAAGAACGTTGATTCCAGTAAAGCAACTGGCCCTGATGGCATTACAGTTATAGTGCTGAAAAAGTTCCAACCAGAACTTGCCCTCATACTTACAAAGCTGTTTAAGCGTTTCTTTAAGGAGAAGTGCTTTCCAACACCCTGGAAAACCTCATAAGTATGCCCTGTATTTAAGAATTCAGGTGTAAAGTCATCTCCCTCTCAGTACAGACCAATAAGTCTCCTGTGTGTCATGAGTAAGTTGTTTCAATCCATATTAAATAAAGAAGTAGTCAACCACCTCAACAGAAACAACCTTCTTAGTGACATGCAATATGGTTTCCGCTCTGCAAGATCTACAGCAGATGTGCTAACAGTTATATCACATAGGATTAGTGAATCTCTTGACAAAGGCTTCCTTTCCAGGGCAATTGCTCTTGACATATCGAAGGACTTCGATAATGTATGACATAAGGGCCTACTTCACAAGATTTCCAGCTACGGTATTACTGGAAATGTTTTCTCAATCATTAAATAATTTCTCTCTGATAGGCTCATAAGAGTAGTGGTTGATGGGCAGAAATCAGAAGCCCACAGTATTAATGCTGGGGTCCCTCAGGGGTCTATCCTGAGCTCAACTCTCTTCCTGATCTACATCAATGATCTCCCAAAACACATACTTAAATCATGCTGATGACACGACCATCTACGGCAACACATCAAAGGCCGTAAATGACAAAGTTCTCTCTAATTCTCTCTCCTCCGATTTTGAGCACGTGGTACAATGAGGAAAGAGATGGCTAGTTCGTTTTAATGTATCTTTAATGAAGCTTCTATCTTTACATCATCAACGCTCTGATCCCCATCTGGCATCAATTGAAATGGATGGCTCTCGTCTTGGAGAGGCTCCATGTTTCGACAAGCTTCTGGGTTTGACCTTTACTCCTAATCTGAAATGGAACACGTACATCAAATCTGTTGCCAGGGACGCTGGGAAAATGGTGAGATACTTCTACTGCTCCAGAAGATATCTCACTACTGATGCAATTCTCTATCTGTATAAAAGGCAAGTACGTCCAAGGATGGAGTACTGCTGCCACACCTTGGCAGGAGCTGCTAAAAATAGCCTATCCTGCCAGAGTACAAAATAGACTTCGTGGTTTAGTGGGGGATGCCCTTTTCTCTACCCTGCAACCTCTCTCCTACAGAAGAGACGTTGCGAGCCTGTCTTTGTTTTATCCTTATTTCCATGGCAGGTGCTCGTCTGAGCTCCAATCCCTCGCCCCCCCTCGCCAATCTTTCACGACAAACACCCGTCTGGCTGAAACTACTGTCAATAATTTTCCCCGCTCTTTATCTGTGCCTAAATCCAAACGTAAATTCCATGAGCAAAGCTTCTTTCTTAGAACTGCACGCCAGTGGAACTCTCTGCCGCTTGCCTGTTTCCCACCTGACTACAACTTGGGCATCTTCAAGTCCAACATAAACAAACTCCTGACAAACCGCCCCCTTAAGTAAGACACTCTATCAAAGCCCCCAATACTAATGATTACTACAATACTACCGCATTGATTACTGTACACGCAATAACCCTTATCCCTGAGTGGCCTTCGGGCCTTGATAAGTGGTGACCCGCATGTAAAAAAAAAATGTGTATTATGCAAAAAAGGTGACCTTGCATCCATCGACAAACCGGAAGTGGCGAAGGCTAGTCAATCGAAAAGAGGGGATCACTTTAAAAAACATCGGCGAAAAAAGCGACCTCTCTCTGCAGAAAAGTGCCCAGGTGAAAGAATTAACGTTTTTAGCCAATTTTTTTGATTTTTGTGGTCCGAAAGAACAAACTCCAAAACAATACCGATCTCGTGAAAATCCGTCTCCCCCCTGTTGAAAGTTTTAGACATACATACATACATACATACATACATTTAAACAGACAGATGAGATTTATATTATAGATAACACAAATAATAATAATAATAATAATAATAATAATAATAATAATAATAATAATAATAATAAAACAGACACTGCGTGACAAAGACAAACTACTGAGACTATGCAAATCTCTACACTTTAAATAATCACACAAACGGTATAGGCACAAACCAGACGAGTATCGGAGTACGACAATCACAATCAGTCGAAGTTCTTAAAAAGCAAGAGACCACTTCCCCTTCCTTTATATGAGACACATAGATGTTCGAATATTCTATTTACGTTCTTCTTTACCCCTCAAACACTGAGTTAGTAAAGAAGTTGATAACATAATTTTGTCTCTCCCCAATCGACCCTTTAACCACGTTGTAGTATATCTTTCTTGTCTTGATCTCACTGAATTCCAGGACAAGAATTCATCTGGTCTGGTGGAGTATACAGTTTCGTGCTGTTATTTGAGGTAAAACCACTTGGAAAATGTGCACCATTCCTCTTAAAGGCCAGTGTGGGTTAACCATATCAAAATGATCTTATTTCGATCGCGAATATTATGTGATTTTAGGTCAGGGTTTACTTTAGGGAAAAGAATCCTCATGCCAGATTGTCCTGAAACCCCACCCTCGTAGGGCAAACCTTAGACATACGAAGGTAGTGTCTATGAGGCAGTCAGTTGTTTATTAACAGACATATTGTCGCAGAGATAATGAATAGTAAAAATCAGTTTACGAATATTCTTATTTATTGTATTTAAAAACAATATTATTTTATTAAAAAATAGTGCGAAAATTGAATGAAATAAACACCACAGCGTGGATAGAAATTGGGCAGAGTCGCCAAATTAACTGACACCGTCTACTACCTATGGCGTGTAATGGCGTTCAAAGCCGGAAGTAGTCCGAGTAAGTTAATATGGGGGTTCGCCTAAACAACTTATGCATTCTTAGCTCCTAGTAGGTCTTGTATCACCTTAAAAAACAAAAGTAGCCCCGTATTTCTTTTCTTAAAAAGCATTTAAAATAAATCTGGGCCCAGATACAAGAGATATCGCGCCGTTTCTCCGATCTCTTACACTAAAATAATGAGACATACGCAAGGAATCCTTATCACGACGCCATCTTTAATTCCAGCGTTTTCAGGAAGCCCTAGGCTAATGACTTGATTCGCTTGAGAAAGTCAAAAGAAAATAAAAGTCGTTTTATATACCATTTATATCGGATTTACACATATTTTTTTCACAATTCTCTTTCTTTTTAAGGGATCATTAACTAGAAAAAGTGAAAAATGGTTGATTTTCTTGTTTATTTAAGCAATATCCCTTGACATCGTCTGTCTTCCCAACCAACCAATAAATAAATAAATAAATAAATAAATAAATAAATAAAAATATAAATATAAAATGCAGTCAACATTTATCGGTTTTAAGAGAGACGAAGTATTTATAAGATACTATCTAAGCCGTCCCCATAATTCGAGAGACAGAAAGTCAATGTTTAAAATGATGAATTTGAAACATACGTATCAAACGTTCAAAACACAAGAATACTAGTGATTAAATGATTCTAATATTTTTTCACGATTCTGATACAATTACCGATTCTGTTCTCAATCCCCGACTCCGGCCGAATTACCAATTCCGATTCCTTTTAAATTTTTTACTATAAGTTGTTTTCGTTTGTGCGTTTATGGGTTTGGTGTCGGGATACTAGAAAAACATGTCATATGGGCATATCTACATATTTATAAAAGTGAGTGGATCTTAGTACAGCGCTAACGAATATCGTTTCTCTGGTCTGCATGAAGTCCTCTTCGTTTGCCGTAGTAGTAGGGTTGCTGTTTTTGCGCATCATTCACTCTTTCGTGTCGATAAAATGATTTTTGTTGACATTCGTTTCCACGATATCTTTCCCATTAGAATGCTTTCTAAAAAGACGTCCGGTATTTATAGGAGAGACTATGTCAAGGTTTCCTACATCTTAAGTAAAGGTGTTTTCGTGAAACGAACTGCGTTTGAACTTGACACATCGAGGTTGTTAGTCTGCGTCGTTGACAATTTAGCCACCGCGTTGCAGGATTTTATTCCCACATCGAAAGTAGCAGAGCTCAGTAGTTGCGTACAAAGTCGGGGAAGGTTTAGCCTAGATCACACAAAATAAAGCAATATTACCCCCTTAATTCCATTGTTTGCGATTTTACGCCTGAGGCGTATTTGCTGCGCCTCAAACAAAGCACATTGCATCTGTAGCGTAAAGGGATGTTGTGATAAAGCTTATGTTACTAGAGAGAAAACTTGGTGTGCTTTTGAACAGCGAGATGATTGCTCACATTACATTTAAACTTCATTGTGTTGGTACAGTAGGAAACAGGGGGTGCAGAAGGAATTCCAAATGCAAGTAATGAGATGAAAAATCTCTGATAGCAAAAATCTCCCGTCATATTAAATACGATGACGTCCATCTTTACAAAATGTTGTCATTCATTATATATATATATATATATATATATATATATATATATATATATATATATATATATAGTAATTTATAAAATATATATGGCGATTAAGCTACACTGAATATTCTGCGTTTCATCCAACTATAGGATTCGTCAGGCTTATGCGCATAAGCCTGACGAATCCTATAGTTGGATGAAACGCAGAATATTCAGTGTAGCTTAATCGCCATATATATTTTATAAATTACTAACTGGCTCTACCTACGTATTGAGCACTTTTGAAGTAAATACTTAAAGTTTACGCATAAATCTATACTTTCGTATATTAGATTTATGCGAATAAATGAAGTAGTTATATATATATATATACATACATATATATATATATATATATATATATATGTATATGTATAATTCAAGAATGTATTAGAGTAAATGTTACGTTTTCATATATATTTTCATTTTTTTCTGCATGGGTCACGCTGACCTCATGGGCTTAGAGATAGTTTTGCCCTTAATTAGTAACCTTATCAATCAATTTGTAATTTATTTGCACTTAACTTTTAACTACTTTCTGTTATCAGACGAGCCCTTACGGATTTCTCGCCGGGACGACTATATTTCTTTTTTTACGTTTTTTTTTTTCAGTGAATCACTTCTTACGACAAAATATATCCGTTAGAGGAGACGACAACGTTTGATTTTTGCAACTCTTGCAAGGAGGTGTCGACGTTCCCCTACATACAGCGCCTAACCTTCCCAAATGGTCACTCATCTGGTACTGGCCAGGCGGCTCATCGTTGCTTAACTTCGGTTATCTGCCTCGGTCAGCCAGCCATAAGCAACTAGAGATCCCTGCAGGCGACACTGGTTTATACTAAAAGTTAGTTTGTAAACTTCGGAATATGTGGTGTCGCCTGAAAAGGTTTTTAGTTGCTTGTGGCTGATAGACCGGGGTATGCTCATGAAGTTGTAACGACCTATTAATGCTATGTAAAACAAATGAAATGTAGATCTTGCTCTACTTCGGTATTGAGCACTCTTGTATTAACCTTGTTAAACTTCATTGGTTTTTTTTACCTCTGGAAAATATTAACATTGGAATATATATATATATATATATATATATATATATATATATGCCAAAAATGGTAATTAGTAAAACCTGAAGAGTGTGCTCAATACTATTGCAGAGCAAATATGCGTTTTATTTTTTATTACCGTTTTATCTGTTCAGTTACATATGTTTCGGTTGCCGGACAATATTTACGATCCAGCAGCCTCGTCAAACCTTACAGAAATGGCTATCATTATTTATTATTATTATTATTATTATTATTATTATTATTATTATTATTATTATTATTATTTGAAAGAACGATTTAAAAGAAATACGAGAGAATATATATATATATATATATATATATATATATATATATATATATATATATATAACTATTTCATTTATTCACATAAATTAATATACGAAAGTATATTAATTTATGCGTAAACTTTAAGTATTTACTTCAACACTACGAAATATCGAAGAACAAAGAAACAAAAACAGTTTTGGAAAATAATGAAGCTTTACTTACTTTAGTAAAATAATCCGAAACAGCAAAATGGGATATTAAAAAAGTAAACACGTAATTACTTTATTTATTTAAAGTAAAGAATCAATATAAATATGAATAAGAAGAAAATGGCGCCCTTTTCAAGCAGAACAGCTTTGTTTCAATTTTACAGTATTGAACGGTGTAGTATTGCGCCGTCGGATTTAGGGTTATACTATTGTAATGTAAAGAACACGCAGAAAGGGTTGTAATCAACTGAATTCCTTCAAATACACTGACAAAAAGCTTAAGCAGATATATAAATAAAAATAAAAAGGTTATGTAAATGTTTTTAAAAAAACATGTTATCACGCGAGCAGGATTTTTCCTTCTTTTGACACGATAACAAGTAATGTTCTCATTTTTTATTATTTATATATTTATCTATTTTCGAAAGAGTACCACGTGCAAGTGGAGAAGGAAAAAACAGAGTTATGCAAAATTTGTGTCGGGAATTGTCTAAAGTTTCGATTTTTTTTGGGGGGGGGGCTTTCACTTTAATAAGAACCTAAATTTATGAGGTGAATTTATTCGACACAATATGATTCACTAAAAGAAAAATAAATAAAAGCTAACGTTAAGGTGTTATTGTGGACCTTCAACCCTTTTAAAAAACCTTGTTAAACTTTGTGATATATTTACATTCTATGGAGGTCAGGCGCGAACGAACACTCAATAATTTTATTATACCATAGTTCTTCAAACTGAAACATAACTATCAAAGTATACTTACGCAAATAGATGTGAAAAGTCTTTGTTAAAGTTTGTGCCATATTTCTATGGAGTACAGGCGCGAACGCAGACCCCACAATTTTATTATACCATCCCTATTTAAGTTGAAATATACTTAACAAAGTATTCTTATGTACATCTATATCAAAAAACACTTGTAAACGTTTTTATTTTTCATTTTTTATTTCCATACTTTGGGGGCCAGGCGCGAACGGAGACCCCACAATTTTTATGAACCATCGTCTGCCAGATCAAACATACCCATTCCTGTGTCTCGATATATCTTCTATAATTATATGTAATCATTTTTTTTAAATAGTCAACCATATAGGAGCCTATTCGTGACCACACACACACACACACACAGTTCAACTTTATATTATATTATATATATATATATGTGTGTGTGTGTGTGTGTGAAGTCGCATGCCATTAATATAATAATCTTTAGTGTTGTTATCTAAGGACACATGTTATGCCCCTGTTTTCTGTTCTTTTATCTGCAAATAAATCTCGTTCACTTTTGTGTTTATTACTTTGAAGAAAAGAAAACGAATCTCTCTGCCGACGTTAATGTAGACACAGTAATTGGAAACGAGAAATAGTTGGCCGATTTAATTGCAATCAACCCTTTTTCTCATTGTTTCCACTTTTAATTGACGGAAATACAAATGATTTGTTTGCATGTGAAAACGTAAACACCATTTCGTTCAAAATAAATAAGGACCCGCCCTTTTCTCGTAAAAATGGCGGCAGATCGCGTTTTAAGTAACGTTTGCAAGCGATCTCGTTCTTTAGAATGTTTTCTGTCGTTACTCTGCCAAAAGCTTACACAATAATTGATGCCGTACCACTTATTGAGCATGATCCCCCCCCTCTTTTTTGAGAGCGAGGATTCTCAACAGAACCAGATAAAATAACAACAAAAAAGGTTCTGAATTTTAAAGATGAAAGTTGATTCTTTTTTTTTTTTTACACAGTGATCACCACTTATCAAGGCCCGGAAGCAACTCAGGGATAAGGGTTATTGCAGGTACATTACGTTAGTGTGGAGATTTGATGAAGTGTTTACTTAAGGGGGCGGTTCATTAGGAATTTGTTAACGTTGGACTTGAAGACATCCAAGTTGTAGTCCGGTGGGAAGCAGACAGACGGAACAGAGTTCCACAGGCGTGCAGTTCTAAGAAAGAAGCTTTGTACATGGAATCCACGTTTTGATTTAGGCACAGATATAGAGTGCTGGAAATTTTTCACAGTGGATTCAGCTAGACGGGTGTTTTTCGTGAAAGATTGGCGAAGGGGGACCAGAGATTGGAGTTCAGGCGAGCACCTGCCATGGAAATAACGATAAAACAAGGATAGGCCCGCAACGCCTCTTCTGTGGGAGAGAGGTTGCAGGGTTGAGAAAAGGGCATCCCCTACTAAGCCACGAAGTCTATTTTGTACTCTGTCAAGGCATGATAAGCTGTTTTTAGCAGCTCCTGCCCAGATATGGCAACAGTATTCCATCCTTGGACGTACTTGGCTTTTATATAAATAGAGAATTGCATCAGTAGTGAGATATCTTCTGGAGCGGTAGAAGGATCCCACCATCTTTCCAGCGACCTTGGCAACAAACTTGATGTACGTGTTCCATTTCAGATCACGAGTAAAGGTCAAATCCAGAAGCTTGTCAAAACACGGGGCCTCACCCAGACGAGAGCCATCCATCACAATTGATGCCAGATGGCGCTCAGAGCGTTGATGATTCGTAGTATTATTGGGATTCTTCGAACCACTGTTCTCATCTTGAGTCTGATTTTTATAATCGATTTAAACTCTGACCTTCTTCAGGAATATTTCTGTAAAACTCTGAAATCTCCGCGGAATTTAAACTGTGGAATAGTCGATAGATTATTTAGAAATATTCAGTTGTAAAAGTTACACTCTTCTGGACGATACTTAAAATACAGTTGCGAATAACTTAGAATTTCTAACCAGTAAGGGCTGAGGGAACAAGATCATGCTAGCCTCATGGATTAAATAAAAGGTTATGTGCGGAATTTCCTGCAGATTCCTGAGTTCGATAGAAATATTCCTGTGTTCGACAAGATACACCCAAATAAGGTCGGAGGTTATATCGACCAAACGGTTTTGAAAATAACATAACATGAGAACAGTAGTCCGACTAATTCAAATATAACGAATTAACGAATTTGTCAGAAACAAAATATTCATTTGATTGTGTCATCTCGTTGTATCTTTTAGTGTTTTTAATTTCAGTAAAACAAACAAAATTACGTGGGCCCACTACCATATCAATGTAATGTTCATGTTTGAAAGAAAGATTTCCGAATTCGACAAGATGCATTCGAAGAAGGTCGGAGGTTATATCGACAGTAACGTTATGAAAATAACACTGAAGATGAGAACAGTAGTCCTAAGAATCGAAATAATAAAAAAAAACATCATCATAAAATATGATAGCAAATATACATTTATTTTTTGACAACTGGTGCTTGTTGTCGCTTTGTTAAAACATTAGGACATATTTGCTGTCGACTTTTTCGCTTATTATGAGAGGAGGTTTCTTTGGAGAATGGTGTTTGAGTGTGCAATGGGCAGAAAGATAAGGAGAGATTCAAGCTGACACAGAATCTCGCTGGAGCCAGCAATAAAAAAAAGGCAGCATTTTACGAAAGCCATTTTTTTCTCTTTAAACGCCAAGTAATTAAGCTGTTCATATTAACATAGATCAACACCCTACACACACATACACACACATACGAACACACACACATACGCACACACTCACATGCACACACACGTGTCGCATTCCTGTAACTGACATAAATGTCATAATATTGTTTATTTCAATTGACTACGTTTATGATTATTTATATCTATATATGAAGGTAGTATATATATATATATATATATATATATATATATATATATATGTAGGTAGTATATATATATATATGTATGAGTTACCATTTATCAAGGCCCAGAGGCCACTCGAGTATAAGAGTTAATGAGTGTGCAGTAGTGAATAGGACAATATCGTAGTAATCGTTAGTAGTGGAAATTTTGTGAATTGGATTACTTAGAGGAACAGCTCATCAAGAACTTATTTACGTTAGACTAGAAGATAACCATATTGTAGTCAGCTAGAAAACAGCCAAACGGAAGAGAGTTCCACAGGCGTGCAGTTCCAAGAAAGAAGCTTTGTTCATCAACTTACGTTGAAAATAACGATAAAGCAGAAAAAAACTCCCAGCGTCTCTTCTGTGGGAAAGAGGTTGTAGTTAGGAGAAAAGGGCGTCTCCCACTAGGCTACGAAATTTATTTTGGACTTTGTCAATGCAGGATAAGTTGCTTCTAGCAGCTTCTGCCCAGATATTGCAACAGTACTCCATATTTGGATGTACTTGGCTCTTATACAGTAGAGAATTGCGTCAGCAGTGAGATATCTACTTGAGCGGTAGAAGGATCCCACCATTTTCCCAGTGATCTTGGCAACAGATTTGATAGACGTGTTCCATTTCAGATTAGGAATAAAGGTCAGACTAAGTTGTCAAAATATGGAGCCTTCCCAAGACGAGAGCCGTTCATTTCAATTGATGCCAGCTGGGGATCAGAGAGTTGATGATGTAAAGATAGATGCTTCATTAAAGATACATTAAAATTAACTAGCCATCTCTTTCCCCATTGTACTATGTGCTCAAGATCCGAGGAGAGAAAATCAGAGAGAACTTGATAATTTTCGGCCTTTGATGTGTTGCTATAGATGGTAGTGTCGTCAGCATAAATGTTTACGAATGTTATGAAGATGTGTCTTGGGAGATCATTGATGAAGACCAGGAAGAGAGTTGGGTCCAAGATGGACCCCTGAGGGACTCCAACATTGATACTGTGAGCTTCTAATTTCTGTCCATCAATCACTACTCTTATGAACCTAACAGCGAAAAATGACTTAGAAATTAAGAAGACATTTCCAACTGCACCGTAGCTGGAGATATTGTGAAGTAGGCCTTTATGCCATGCCCTATCAAAAGCCTTCCATATGTCAAGAGCAATTGCCCTAGAAAGGAAGCCTCCATTGTCAGATTCGCTAATCCCATGCGATATAACCGTTAGCACACCTACTGTAGATATAGCAGAACGGAAACTATATTGCATGTTACTAAGAAGGTTATTTTTACTGAAGTGGTTGAATACTTCTCTATTTAACACAGATTCCAGCAACTTATTCATAACGTACATGAGACTTATTAGTTTTTACTGAGAGGAAGATGACTGATCTCTTGAATTCTTAATCACAGGGCATATTGGTGAGGTTTTCCAGGGTGTTAGAAAGCAATTCTCCTTAAGACAATGCTTAAACTTCTTGTTAGTATGTAAGCTAGTTCTGCCGCCAGATTACTGGGATCAACGTTTTTACTTAACTTGGCAACATCACGCACATATATTTGTATAACGTGTTTTCAGACACAGAAAGAAATACAGGGGTGGTTGACGACTTTGATCGCATAGGAAAGAATTAGCTGCAAAGTTCTTGGCAAAGAGTTTGGCTTTGTCTGATGCTGACGAGATTACCTCTGGTCCATAGATGATGGTTGGGAAAGAGCACACGGTTCTATTCAGGACCATATTTGCTATTACCAAAACTGGTGGGAACCAAGCCACTGCTTATCTACTTTGGACTTGACGGACTGAGCATACAACTCTCTCGCGTTCTTTATTATTCTTTTACAGTGGTTGCTGGCAGTCTATAAAGCAGCTTTAGTCTTAGTACATTTATTACGTCGGAAGCAATGGAGCAATGGCAGCAGCAAATTCTGGGGAGAGCCACGGCTGACTGTTAGGTTTTTGCTGGAATTTGAAGCGGTCTGTTCCTACAGTTACCCATTGCGTCAGGTCTGATACTATAAAAGACACATTCTTTTTAAACATGAAACGCAGAGGTAAATCTGATATAAATGTACGGAATCTATCCATAGAGTATCGACACACTGTATGATGGGGAGCTATGTCAGAGGACTTATTACATTTTGTTTTTATTTTAACTGAGATAACCAAGTGATCGGAAGATCCCAGTGGAGACAGAACGGAAGATGAACATAGCTCAGAGTAAGTTGTGAGAAAAAGTTTTCGAAGACTTGCATACTGTCCCTCAGTGTCAGACACACGGCTGGGTTCGTGAACAATCTGAGTTAGGTTATAAGCAATGGAGAAATCGTGACAGAACCCGCCCTTACCATCCGTCTTGTTTGAGTGGGCTAATAATTCCACATTGTGAACATTGAAGTCTCCACAGACGTGAATGTGAGCCGAAGGATGAGCAGACAATTTTGTCAATTTTCTCAGATATACTCTTAAAGATAGTAACTCCGCTGTTGTTGGGGCGATTGAGGGCAAATATAAACGTAGTGGTATGAGCAAATGCAACCCGAAAGCACATATAAGGTAATTTATGGTCTTCTCTAGAGATTTCCTACCACATAGAAAGCCATTTCTAATGTAGGCACATATTCTATGCCTATGGTGATTTTGGGGGTCAGATTTTGATGTTAAGTTAGAGTATCCTTTACTTACGAACTCATCTAGGGAAAGAGTCGGTCCAATGCTTAGGAATAATAGGTTTCATTTTGTCTGTAATTGTGTTTCAACCTGTTGAAGGCGTGAAGGTAGACCCCTGGTATTGGAGAAGGAGATATGGTAGTGGGGGGTGTCTACGTTGAAAGTTGGAGCTGTGGGTTTGATCGTGCATTTTCTCTGGAGACTTTTCATGATGGGGTTTGGAGGTTTGTGGAACAGGTCGACAGACTTGGTTAGAGATGGAAAGTAAGGGAGAAAAAGAAACAAAGAAATATTTTTGTAGGCCATGATAAGGTAAAGTCGTAACAATTACCCAGTAATTTGGCATCGAGAGCCTCAACAGAAGCTACTGCATAATCCGGAACCCATTTAGCAAATGGCATTACAGCAGCTCCAGTACTTTGCACCTGCTGATAGGACAGCATCCATTGGTGGTTAACCGAAGGTTAAGATCCCTAACTGTCAGGCGGATAATGTCAGCTCAGTTAAAACGTTTACATCCAGCACCCTCATTAATGACATGGTTAGAAGGATAGACATAGAAAGAAAAAATTCCGACATCTCAGGCGATTGCACATGCAACGATACTGCCGACCAAGAATATAGCCTTTTCCCCCTTTGTCACAAAAAGCACTCATTTTAAATGAGGACTTACGGACAAATTGAGAGAAGCGAGAGTTATATTTAGTGATTTTTCCAAAATTTTCAAATTTTTTCCCGATTCAGAAACAAATACTGATTCTGATTGTAAAATCAAGGGAAAAAATTACAATTTTCTTCGTTTCTTTTTTTATTTTTTTGAGGAAGAGTGTGAAGTTTTAGAAAAGTTAACTGTTAAATCAAGATATCATTTTCTTTTTAATTTATCGTATCTAAAATTAATGAACTCATTCTCAGATTTGCATCTATATTTATCATTTTTCCAAACTACATAAAATTACAACTACATAAAATAAATAAATAAGTAAAAGAATCGTTTTGAAATCGAAAGTCTGGCTCAACTTTTTCCAATTCCGATACCGACTCCGATGCACACACGCACACACACACACACATACACACACACACACATATATATGTGTGTATTCACATATGCGTGTATATATACATACCTGCACACACATATACATACAGAGATAGATAGATAGATAGAGAGAGAGAGAGAGAGAGAGAGAGAGAGAGAGAGAGAGAGAGAGAGAGAGAGAGAGAGAGATTGATTTCTTACTGGAAAAGTTTGAATGAATACTACACACTATCCTCAAGTGGCTAAGGTATCTCTGTACTGAGGTTTTTCAGGAAAATCTGGCACGAGAATACTTTTCCCTACAAGTAAACCCTGACTAACTATTCAAAATAACATAATATTCGCGGCCCAAACATAATATTCCTCGATATGGCTAACCCACACTTGCTTTTATGATGAAGGGTTCACCTTCTTTAAGTGATGTTGTCTCAAATAACAGCATGAAGCTGTATACTCCACCAGAATAGATGAATTCTTGTCTTTGAATGCGGTAAAACGAGGAGACCACAAGGAAGGAATACTATTATATATTTAAATGGGAAATTATGTTCTCAACTTTTTTTTAACTCAGTGTTTGAGAGATTGATGAGAATTTTCATGAACGTCTACTATCTCATTCAGAAATCAAGAGTTATCTACAGAAAAGGGGGGGGGGTCAAGACCTCCACTTCCATTAAATAATACTTCACTTTTATATATATATATATATATATATATATATATATATATATAAAGGAGCATTCATGACGACGATGATGATGGTGGGTATGATAAAATGTATCTAACATGCATAAAAAATATATGTAGCTATATATATATGTAAACAGTTATCCATATATACATACACCTACATATAGATACACACATAGATACATATACATGCATACATATAAATATATACATATACATGATGATTGCAACGTCTTGTCAGACGAGTTCCACTCCCTCAGACATTTAAAATCCATGAGCCCAAATGTCTGAGGGAGTATCTATACACAGATGATGTTACAGAGTCTTAGCTTTGTACGACAGCTAAGTCTCTCTCTCGGTTCAAAATGTTGAGATCCAGCAACAAGCAAGAGCAAGATAGCCAGCAACAAATTAAACTGCAGACCAGCTTAATGCGGGTACTGGTCTTCCGCTTTATGGTTTTTTAAATCAGAGATTTGCTTCTCCTAGAAAGGTTGCCTTCACCACGGCTTACGGGAGCCCTCTCTACCCCAATACACATATAAACACACAAACACAAATATACACATACATACATACATACATACTTACATACATAAATACATACATACATACATACACACACATGAATCTCGGTGTTTGTTAATTTTTGAATTGTGAGAAGCGTTTAAAAACGTTTATATTCTACACGTATGGTTATGTGTACGCGTGTATATGCATATGTATGTACATGCGTACATGTGTGCGTCTGTGTGTGTTCGTGCATGTTGGCATTTATGCATGTGTGTGTACATGCGTATGTATGTTTGCGTGCATTTAAATGTATGCATGTATGTGTGCGTGCGTATAGAGGGAGGGGAGGACTCCCATGAGCCGTGATGAAGGCAACCCCTCTAGGAGAAGCAAATCTCTGATTAAAAGAACATAAAGCGGAAGACCAGAACCCGCATTAAGCTGGTCTGTAGTTTGATTTGTTGCTGGCTATCTTGATCTTGCTTGTTGCTGGATCTCAACATTTTGAACCGAGAGAGAGAGAGAGAGAGAGAGAGAGAGAGAGCGAGAGAGAGAGAGAGAGACTTAGCTGTCGTACAAAGCTAAAACTCTGTAATAACATCTTTTTATAAATACTCCCTTAGACATTTTTCTAAAAAAATAGTCCCCTGACGATAGAAAAGTTGTGATGCGGGTAGGCCTGAAAGGCTGGAAGCGCATAATAACTGATCTGCCACCATGATATGTATGTATGTATTTGTGTAAATGTCTGAGGGAGTGGCACTCGTCTGACAAGACGTTGCAATCATCATGTATTTGTGTATATATGTTTACATATGTACATGTGTATTCATATGTATGTATATCTATGTTTATGTATATCTATGTGTATATATGTATGTGTGTATATATGTTTATGTGTTTATGTATGTATATATGTGTATATTTATATGTATGTGTGTGTATGTATGTATATGTATATATGCAGATATGTATTTTTATTTTATGTCAGGTCATGTCATGTGCTACTGGTACCATGTAAGCCAGTACTACCTGCCTCATGGTCGGGTCACCGGCGACTAAACTGGTTCCCCCACCAGACTTGTTTGTTGAGGAGGGCGGCTAGTCTCCTTGAAGGATTAAAAACAATACCTTCCAAAGGGCGAATGAACTCTTTTTCTGGGTCAACAGCCAACTAGCACCGTGTATATTTGTGTGTATGTATATATGTGTTGGGGTAGAGAGGGCTCCCGTAAGCCGTGGTGAAGGGAACCTTTCTAGGAGAAGCAAATCTCTGATTTAAAAAAACATAAAGCGGGAGACCAGTACCCGCATTAAGCTGGTCTGCAGTTTAATTTGTTGCTGGCTATCTTGCTCTTGCTTGTTGCTGGATCTCAACATTTTGAACCGAGAGAGAGACTTAGCTGTCATACAAAGCTAAGACTCTGTAACATCATCTGTGTATAGATACTCCCTCAGGCATTTGGGCTTATGGATTTTTAAATGTCTGAGGGAGTGGAACTCGTCTGACAAGACGTTGCAATCATCATGTATTTGTGTATATAGGTTTATATATGTACATGTGTATGCATATGTATGTATATCTATGTTTATGTATATCTATGTGTATATATGTATGTGTGTATATATGTTTATGCGTTTATGTATGTATATATGTGTGTATATATATGTATGTGTGTGTATGTATGTATATGTATATATGCAGATATACTTATGTGTAGATATATGTATGTGTATGCGTGTATGTATGTATAAATGTATATATGTGTACGTATATGAATGTGCGTATCTATGTATATGTGTGTATGTATTCGTATATATGTATATATGTGCATATATATGTATGTATGTGTGTATGCATACATGTGTGCATGTATATGTATGTATGTGTGTATGCATGTGTAAGTATGTATGTATATATTTATATATGTGTATGTATTTATATATATGTGTGTATGTATGTGTAAGTATGTATTTATATATTTATATATGTGTGTATGTATTTATATATATGTATGTGTATAAGTGTGTGTATGTGTATGTATATACATATTTGTGTGTATACCTATATATATATATATATATATATATATATATATATATATATATATATATATATACTCGGGTTTTTTATATTCAAAAGTAATGGACTAATGAATTCAACGAGGTTATTAGATAGTGCTCAATAAAAAGAGCTGATAATACTTGTTTATTGTTATATAAACATGCTCACATCCCGCTGCTACAAATAGCCACTTGTTTCAATCAAACAACAGATATCATGAGGCAGCGACTTGACTATTCAAAAGTTCAATGAATAACCTGGTTATTCATTGAACTTTTGAATAGTCAAGTCGCTGCCTCATGATATCTGTTGTTTGATTGAAACAAGTGGCTATTTGTAGCAGCGGGATGTGAGCATGTTTATATAACAATAAACAAGTATATATATATATACATATATATATATATATATATATATATATATATATATATATATATATATATATATGTATACCAATGACCGTCTTCAGTGTCATGTCTGCTTGAGGGTGTGGAAGTCGCTGGAAGGACTAAAAAGTCATCTTCGGGCACATGGACTTTAAGTGACTGAGGGAGTAGCACTCGTCTGACAAGTATATATATATATATATATATATATATAAGAAAAAGAAAATTAAAGCTGTAAGTTGAAATTTACAATCAAAATTTATTGTTCTGACTCAATACTACAAAAAAAAAAAACCCAACAATTTACAAAGTCCTTATTCCGCGGAGTTTCAAAGAATGCCATTCTTGCTATTCTTCTCATCAGACAACAGAAAGAAATCAGCAAATTATATTTGTAGCAATGCTAGAATTTGCATTAAGTGAGATTGTAATTTATTATAGTCATAAATTGCCAAGAAAAAAAATTTTAAAATGTTGGATATTTAAAAAATTAAAAAAACAAACAAACCGCGCATGATATTTCAGCTTGCACGAAGATTCTCTCAAGGTAATCCAAAAGGTGAAAATGATTAATGAAGTCCAAAATTAAATCCAGTGCGATGTTAATAGTCCAGTTGGAAAGTTTTCAAAGCAACTGAAATAATGGAAATTGTTTTTTTCGGATAGTGTAGCTTAACTGTATATTGCGTATTGAGCTTTTTTTTTTATTCGATTGGGATTAACTTATCTATAAATAAATACTCGTATTTATATTAGATTGAAGTTTACCATTGCGTATATCAAATAAACACTACACCCTTTTGATTTCATTACGTATATATATATATATATATATATATATATATATATATATATATATATATATATATGTTGTCTATGTTTAAACAGAAAGTAAATATTGTTAACCACAACAATATTCTTCTGCTTGATTCTATTAATATTCAAACTTTTTTTTGTTGATTTTCCTAGCAATCATCGTATTTTCCAAATCAAGACATTAATAGATGTTCCATATGGACCAGGAATATTTTCGATTCTTTATCGAATCATCTTTAGGTGACTTAAAAAAAACGAAGAAAAAGCTTGAGTATGCGAAGTCGTTAAACGTCAACAACGAACCGGTGTTCAAGGAAAGATTAAATGTCAGCACGACAGAATTTATTAATATCTATTTTTTTTTAAGTGCATTTTTACTAGTTGAGTGTATGTAACGTCATTTTTTGTAAGTTGCTGAGTTTTAATGAAGGTAACTCTTTAAAATTAATTTCGGAATATAATAGTTTCTTGTTATTAGCAAAATTGGCCTAAAATCTTATTAGTGGTATGGCATGGCAAGAGCGGAGACAACCAAGCAAAAACAACAACAACAACAAAAAAAAAAAAAGAAAAAAAAAAACCTTGAGCAAAATTCAACCCAAAGCAGCAAAACTAAAGCTGGCTTGCTAGGACACAATATATACAAATGTAGGAAAATTTGGGCATATTTTATTCCGATGCCAAAACAATTCTTTCAACTGTCTTTTTTCTATTTGTTTAAAACTTAAATTTCTCTTACTGGTACTAAGGAGAAATTATGATCATTTACGTATTTCGATCTACTAGTAAAACTAAATTCCAAAGCTCCCCCTACCTACAAGTGTATTTTTACGTTTCCGAAAAATATATGCACATATTACACGAGTATTTACGGTAATCCGCCCCGCCCCGTCTCAAAAAGAATTTAGAGCTAAATATTAAAATATTTTAAAAGAACTGAAATAGGAATCAGTAATTGTATCGGAATCGGGATAAATATTGGCATCGTCCCATCACTAGTTGAAATATCATTAATAGTTCACACATATCATTAATATGTCACACATAAGATTTTATTAGCAATTTCGTTGGTTTGTCAGACTTAAATGGTAAACTGGAATTGCTACGTCTATGTAACGCTTTATAGTTTTATTTTACTTCAGTCGAAGTTCTCAGAAATCAAGGGGCCCCGCAACCTGAGGCTAACACTTGAAGTCTATATGAGATCCATAGATATTAGAATGTTCCATTTAAGTTCTTTATTTCTCAAACACTGAGTTAATAAAGAAGTTGAGAACAATTTTCCTCTCCCCAATTAACCATTTTCATACGTTGTAGTATATATTTTGTTTTGGTCTCTTGGTCTTACTGGATTCCAGGACAAGAATTTATCTAGTCTGGTGGAGTATCCAATTTCGTGCTGTTACTTGAGGTAACATCACTTGGAGAAGGTGCACCATTCCTCGTAAAAGCTAATATGGGTTAGCCATAGCGAGGAGATCTTATTTGGGCAGCGAATACTATGTGATTTTGAATATTTGGTTAGGGAAAAAGTATCCTCATGCCAGATTGTTCCGACAAACTCCTGTACAGAGAGACCTTAGACACTCGAGGACATTGTCTAATAGGCATTCAAGTTCTCACCTAATAGCAGTGTGTGTCAGTGTGTGTAACAGTTGGAAATAACTGTTCTGTCAGTTGTGATGTTATGATCGCATTTTTATCCCTCGCTCAAGCTTAAGTTTTAAATAGATTTTTCGTTCATCCGTTAAATACTTTCGTTATTTTTTATGGAAATCGCTTCAAGGCATAAGACCACGTAATGTAAGGATATAAAAATACCATTGTAAGGTAAAAAACAAAATAGTCAAATATGTGTTATATGAATGAATTCGACTCAGAAAACAGCAATTATTTCTCCTTTGTCAGAACCATCACGCAAAGAATGTGAGGATTAAATAACAAACCAAGGAGAGTTAGGTTTGAAATATCATTTCCACTCGTCCATCACGTTTAAGAATAATGTCACATTTTCATTTACGCAGTAACATGCAAATGCCTGGTGATGCCTAGAGCCAACTCCTTGATTGTATACTCCGAAAACTTAAGTATAAGTTCTAGTACTAGATGATGATTTTAACGCCTCCACCTTTCTACCACCTATAGCAATGGCCAACGACTCTTTATCTGAGAGTACATCTTTCAAACTCCTTGGCCTAACGTTCACAGGAAACATGAGTTGGAACAATTACATTGAAGGCATTGCCAGAGCCGCTGCAAGAAAGGTGGGCTCTCTCTACCGTGCTAGACAACTACTAACACCCGAAAGTATCTTGTACCTCTATAAGGCCACCATTCGCCAATGTATGGAGTATTGCTGTCTCATTTGGGCTGGTGCATCTGCTACTAGTCTCTCGCTCCTTGACAAGGTTCAAAAGAGAGTCGCAAACCTGATAGGCCCTGAACTGGCATCTAAGCTTCAGCCTCTGTCCCATCGACGAAATGTTTCATCCCTCTGCCTGTTCTACAAGTATTTTAGTGGTGAATGCTCTGACGAACTGCAAGCACTTGTGCCCCCACGACGTAGACACCCTCGACAAACCCGACAGGCAGCTAAATCCCACCCCCACACTGTAGAGATCCCTAGATGTAAAAGATCTTTCTACTCCAGTAGTTTCTTCCCCAGAACCGCTAGACTTTGGAATTCCATTCCAGGTCCCTGCTTCCCCAACAGTACTGACGTGCAGAAGTTCAAGTGTAACGTGAACCGACATCTTGCTGGCCAAATCTTTACATAGTACCCCAGTAATTGTTGCCCCTGATAGTAGCCCCCTACACCAAAGTGCCAATGTGCCTTGTTTAGGGTGAAAATGTAAAAAAAAAAAAAAAAAAAAAAAATTTGGATACACGGTGACATCGTTCTGTTATCCCTACCCTCCATTTTAAATACAGTTTATATTCTTTTGTCACAGCTAGGTTTGAAATATCATTTTCACTGGTCTGTCATGCTATGGCGTGCAGGGTTCTGATGATGCCTAGAACCACTTACTTGATTATAAACGTCAAAGACTAAAGTATAAGTCCTAGTACAGAGGAATATTATGGATAAAATAGATGATGACTTAAGGCTCAATTTGAATGCCCGGTGCCATCACCCTGTTGTCCCCCCCCTCTACAAGCCACTGTTCTAAAGATTAAACTTAAAATGTAAATGCGCGCGATAAACTTGCATATTTATTGGACGCAACTTAAGAATGGGTCTGTCTTTATGTTTTGCTGGTGTTGTTTTGGAGTTATTTTTTCTTCTTTTTTAATTGTTGGTGTGTTTTTGTTGTTGTGTATTTTTCCTAGCTCGATGGACGATTGAGAAAATCTGTCCCGTCGATCGGATAAAACAAATAAACAAAACTGATTGACAAATGACAGTGACGTATAAATTGGCGACAATTTCAGAAAATAAACCTCAGATCGGGGAAGAGGGAAGGCAGAGAGCGTCGGGCGACGTCGGCCTAAAGAGGTTCTCCGTGTCACATTGAGGGGGACCGACTCGGCGAAATGATATCGGAACTTCTTTGTAAAAAGGATAATTATGCTTGTAACGCATAAATATCAGTGGCAACTTTTGACACAGAGTCATGTCCGTGGAAATAAAAAGCAATGGAAGAAGGGAATCACTTTCGAGGGACTGTGAAATAAGTACGCTGACAAGCGCAGCCATTTTGTATTTTTCGATTAGCGAAATGCTGATTTACCCTTCCCCCATTCGTTGAAAAATGCATCGAAACAAGGAAATGTAGTCTCTTAAGCTTAGTTTTGGCACAGCCTGAGTAAGATTTTTTTAAAATCTTATTCATGGGAAACAATGCATAGTACCATTTGGTCGTAAAGATTTACTATTTGGGACCATCTCTACTGAGGACTATGTAAAGAGTTGAACATTGAAATGTGTGTTCACATTACATTTAAACTTCTGCATGTTAGTTCAGTCAGAAAATCAGGAAACCGGGTGGGAATTTCAAAGTTTAGCATTCCGAAAGAAGAAACTAAAGGGTGGAACGATAGAATTGTCGCTCTAGAAAATATGACATGATTCCATTTCCGTTTAGTGAAAACCGATTTTCTTTTTTTTCTTCTTGTTGCAGACAAGCCATTTTTGTCCCTATTCTACTACAGATTGGAGATCATCCTCTAGTATTATACAATGGAAATGAAATAAGCTGAAAGATTAGCATATTTAATTTTTAAATTGACATTGTTGACCTTCATGACAATATAGCGACAGCCGTTTAGCCATCCTATAGCCAAGTTAGTTTTTTAGACCTAATGTCCCAAAACGGTTGCCGACCTCAAATGTAAAGTACCAAACGAATATGTAATATGCCGTATATGCCGCTTCGTGTTTTGCGTGGAGACATTTCAAAGTAGCTTTCACCTTTGAATCTGGTTTGAATCTTTCAGAAGTTCTTCTTGTTAAACGACCGATCCATAGTCATCTCTGACGATTTCCTTTCATTCTCTATATTTTTGACGGCTACAACGCAAACGTGTCATTCCCGGAATTGGATTTACTGAAGTTGTTTGCTTACCGGAAAATTTTTCCCACACATTAAAACTATTGTCTGCGAACATTAATACGTTTTATCGTCTCACAATTCTTCATACGAAAAATTTTAATGCGACAATGCGACGATATGTTTGTGAACAATAAATTAAAAGAATATTTTGTATTTTTATGCTATATATATATATATATATATATATATATATATATATATATATATATATATATACATATATATATACACACACACACTAGACTACCGTAACCCATTGGTTCAGTATATGTCATAGCTAACTACGGAATAGTGAGTATACAGAATTAGTGTATAGATGTGTAAAAATTGAATGCATGTGCGCCATGAAAAGATATGACGACCAGTGTAAATAATACGCAATTTCGCGCGTGCGAAAACAAATATGGCGACCATGAAAACAATACGGAATACATTGGATAATAAAGATTTTAACATCATTGCCTTCGATTAAATGAAAAATCCTTTGTATAAGAGAGGTGTAATCCGTTGAAAAAAATTGAAAACAAAAGAAACGAAAAGAAAAATACAAGGAGAGAGTGTGAATTGTGTGTGTGTGTGCGTGCGTGTGTGTGTGTGTGTGTGTATGTGTGTGTGTGTTGTTAAAAGCTTTACCATATTAGAAAATAATAATTAATTAATTAAATTATATTTAACAGTGAGACCTTTTCAAAGAAAAATTAAAAAAAAAAAAAAAAGGATGAAAAGACTCCCTCCCACATGTTTTGAAGTGTTTCTACGTGTTTGGAACTTATGACTCCCCCCCATGCCACGAAACTTGAAAATATGCTAACAATTACATGTCTCGTTTACCGCTACGTTACCAAGACTAAGCTACTCATTTTACGTTAAATTTATATAAAATTGATCCCCACTCTAAAATATAAATTTTAATTATTTTTAAAAGTTCTCTCCTTTATATTATGCTTAAAGGCCGTTGAAACGCAGTAACCAAAAAGGTAAATTTTGATTTCTTGTTAGGATGTAAACTACGCTGTGTTAAGTCGTAATAAAAACTATTTTTTTTTTAAATATGCAAATCGATCAAGTAGTTTTTTTTACATTAGAAAATATTTTTTTGAAAACGATTCTTACTTGAAATTATAAATACAAACAAAATAAAAGTAAATAAACATTTTTTAAAATTAAGTTCTAAATTTCTATCGATAGTTTTTAATCATGCAAAGTTAAAGAAACTATTTAAAAAATTTATGTAAATTGATAAAGTATCTTTTTTACATTAGAAAAATATATTTGTTTTGTTTTTTAATTTGAAACCAATTCCAACTTGCAATGAAAATAAAATAAAAATTTGGGTCGCTAAAAACATGCATAGTTTATAACACTATTTCAACGACTGGGCAAGCTGATCTGAGTTTTATTTATATACAAATAGTTTAAACGTCTTTAAATTGTCAATTACAGAATATAAAAAGACTTTATATCGTAAACATATTTGTTTTGTTTTGTTTAAAAACGATTCCAAATTGCCATGCAAAATACAATAAAATAATCGTAAATACACAAAAAAGTTACGTCGTTTTTCTTATGTTCGGTTTTATATCGCTTTGATTAGGAAGCTTATAATAATAATAATAATAATAATAATAATAATAATAATAATAATAATAATAATAACAATAATAACAATAATAATACAGAAATGTAATAAAAATGAAATACGGAAAAGAACGATTTGTAAAATGCCGATCTAAAAAAAAACAAAATAGAAAATAAAAACAAAA
>NC_136509.1:10637045-10787045 GCF_053919585.1 Euprymna scolopes | reverse complement strand
AGGAGTTATTTTTTTTTGTTTATTTGTAAGGAGTTCTGTTTTTTGTTTATTTGTGAGGAGTTCTGTTTTTTGTTTATTTGTGAGTAGTTCTGTTTTTGTTTATTTGTGAGGAGTTCTGTTTTTGTTTATTTGTGAGGAGTTCTGTTTTTTGTTTATTTGTGAGGAGTTCCGTTTTTTGTTTATTTGTGAGGAGTTCTGTTTTTTTGTTTATTTGTGAGGAGTTCTGTTTTTTGTTTATTTGTGAGGAGTTCCGTTTTTTGTTTATATGTAAAAAATGTTTTCTAATTGTCGCTTGTTAAGGATTAAAACGAAATAATTTAATTTTTAAACGAAAAAAATCAATTTTGTTTACCGTTTGGTATTTCTTTTACATACGTCCAACTCACTGTTCACATTTAAAATGACGACTTTTATAGATTTTCGGGTATGCATACAATGAATAAGCACCCTAACCTCCACATGTTAAGAACAGCTTTCGGAATAGATACCAAGCCTCCTCATGTTAAGAACAGCTTTTTAAATAGACACCTACAACATTGTCAGCATACCCCCAAACCTATAAAAGTTGACATTTCGAATGTGAACGAGTTGCACGTAATGTAAAATGTACCGAATTGAAAACGAAACGAAATTTAAGTTTCCGTTACATTTTACAACAACTATAAAACAGAGCGTTCTCTTCAAGTTTTACAAAAATCATTTTATTTTCAGTTACACAGGATGAAATCTGGGTCCATCACTATGATCCAGAGACCAAAGCTCAGTCAATGCAGTAGAAGCGCTTGGACTCACCACCTTCAAAGAAGGCAAGGGTGCAGCCCTCCGCTGGCAAGGTCATGCTCACAGTCTTCTGGGACCAGGGTGGAGTAGTGATGACAGATTTCCTGGCAATGGGAACCATAATTACAGGAGCCTATTATGCTTCACTTTTGAGGAAATTAAGGGAAGCTATCAAAATCAGGAGGCGGAGCAAGATCAGCAAAGGTACCCTCCTTCTGCAGGACAACGCTCCAGTTCACAACTCACATGTCGCCAGACCAGAAGCACGGGCGTGTGGTTATACCTACTCTCCTGACCTTGCACCCTCTGACTTTCACCTCTTCCAAGCCATGAAGTTGTTTTTGAAAGGAAAGCGTTTCCCAGATGATGCAGCCTTGATTCCTGAAGTCACGTCGTGGGTGGAGAACCAAGCTGGGGTGTTCTACAAAAACGGTCTCCAGACCTGCATCAAACGATGGGAGAAATGCATAATCCTGGATGGTCCCTATATAGAGAAAGACTAATAATTGTGCCAAGTTTCGTTGCTCTACTGCTATGGGAAGTGGGTCAGGGGCATTACTTATTGCACGCCCCTCGTGTGTGTATATATATATATATATGATATAAGATATATATATGACCTTCTCTGTCTGAAAAACGGTCTCTATCAAACTCCTTTGTCAATTTGTTTTCTACAGACTTATGAAGCTTTCGCATCATGAATGCACAAGTTCAGTCATCATAAAAATGAAATATTTTCTGACCCTTATTTTTAGAACGTCATTCGTAGTTTCTTCCCTCGAACTGCTAGACTTTGGTATTGTCTCCATGACCCTTCCTTTTTCAACAGTACTAACATGCATACATTTAAATGTAATGTGAACAGACATTATGCTGCCCAACTCTCCACTTAATGTGTCACTGTAGGCATGGGCCCTACTTCACGTGAGCCTTTTAGATCACAATCTGCCTTGATTATGGTGAATATGGAAAAAAAAATAAACGTAAATATGCTACTGTATGGGTATCGACTTGGCGGAAAATTTCTTACTACGTATTTCCTCTTACTGGTAGGATTTGAAATTTCCCAATTCTCCATATTTCATTGACAATGTATGAAAGTGCAGGAATTTAAATATGAACAAACATCTTGCTGCACCCTAATCACTTAGTTAATATATATATATATATATATATATATATATATATATATATATATATATATATGTGTGTGTGTGTGTGTGTGTAGTAATATCTTTGTTGTTACTTTTGCTGTCTGTATCTCTCTCTTCCCCTATCTCTCTCTCTCTCTCTCTCTCTCTCTATATATATATATATATATATATATATATATATATATATATATATAGAGAGAGAGAGAGAGAGAGAGAGAGAGAGAGAGAGGAAGAGAGAGATACAGACAGCAAAAGTAACAACAAAGATATTACTACACACACAACAGACAGACAGACAGCAAAAGTAACAACAAAGATATTACTACACACACACACACACACACACGTACACACACACACACACACACATATGTATATATGTATGTGTGTGTGTGTATATGTGTGTGTGTCTGTGTGTTAATTAATGTGGATGTACGCATGTGGCTTGACAAAACTGTGTCGCTTAAAATTTCAAGGCAAAGACCAAAGGTATTTCTATTTTGTATTCCGGCAAAGGTGACATTCTCCTCCTTCCTTTCCTATAAGGAAGATGACATTCCACAATATACCGTCCTTCCCTGACCCTATTGCCTCATTCTGTCAATCAATTTCTTTCTCTTCTGATATGGGCATCTACCTCCCCAGAAACGCACCTGTTTCCCCATCTCATCCTGCAAATCGACTTTTAGTCCCTCCTGCCTCTAACGATAGTCTTTTTCCACTTTCAATTCTGAAACACACGCAATCCGTTCTTTTTTTATATCCCTTGTCGTTTTATTAGAATTTTTTTTTCAAACTCAATTTCCTACATGCTTTAAATTTTCTTCAATTTAGTTGAACGAATTCAAGAATTTATATATATATATATATATATATATATATATATATATATATATATAATAAAGCCGTATTCCTGTCTGTTAATATATTTAAAGGTACACTGTTTCATGAATAGATTTTAATACTGAAAACGAGTTCTTTATATACAGTAGAACCCCGAAATACGACATCAAAATTAGTAAGAAAATACAGTACGGCATATAATACTCATGTATATAATCAAATAACATAAAATGACACTGTAAGGCGGGGAAAATACCGTAACCAGGGACCGGAAAAACATCGTATACCACACCGTAACCTGCAAAAAAAAAAACAAAAAAAAAAACGCATTCTGGAGCCACCGTATCCCGGGGTTCTACTGGGTTAATTTCTGCATGATTTCTATACATAGTATGTATTCAAAAGGAATCAACATTCAAGCGTTGAAACTACTTCATTTATTCACATAAAATTAATATACGAAAGTATAAATTTATGCGTAAACTTTAAATATTTACTTCAAAAGTGCTCAATACGTAGGTAGAGCAAGTTAGTAAGTTATAAAATATATATGGCGATTAAGCTACACTGAATATTACGCGTTTCATCCACTCTAGGACTCTTCAGGAGCAGGCCGCCCGGCGTTGTACGGTCGAAAAATATTATTTATTATTATAGGGTATGTTATCATTATTATTATTATTATTATTATTATTATTATTATTATTATTATTATTATTATTACTATTATATTGTACACAACATATAGTAGTGATGTCAAAAGTTTTAAAAAAATGACTTGCGTGCCGTTAGTAAAATCGAACCGAACACATCCAGTGTTCTAGTGTAATTTGTTACTATCTAAACTACCAACAAACTGATATGAAAACGCTAAAAATTAACAGCCATTAACATCTAAATGTATATTTGTGCATGCATAGAGAAGCACTTTGAATCGACTTACGCTTGTCAATTTCATATTTTATCGATTTTGACTCTTTAGCATGTATTTTTATCGGCTAAAAGCCAAATCGAATTTGTTCCACATGCCCAAATACCCTATTTGTACTTATTTTAAAATTTATAGACTAAAATTTGACAGAGTAGTTTGGCAGAGCTGTCCCTTACACAGAGAGACAAATCACTTATATATATATATATATATATATATATATATATATATATATATATATGTATATATATATATATAGATGACTTGCGTATTTTTGTCCACCGCAAAAAAGGCATATTGTCATTGAATCCTAAATCATCATTAAGCGACACTCTTCTGGAAACTGAAGGCTTAGTCTTCAGTGCAAGCGATACTAAAAATACAACTGCGAATTGCTAAGGACACTTTCCAAGTCATAGCTGACCAGAGCATGCTACCTCTGTGGGTTCAATGAAGGGTTTCGTTAGAAATTCCATGCAGATTTCCGAGTTCGACAGAAAAATTTCCGACAAGATACACCTGAAGAAGGTCAGAGGTTAGACTGAAACGTTGAGAAAATAACCCTCAAGAAGAGAACAGGTGTCCGATTAATACGAATAAGATGTTTGTTCACATAACTTTTAAAGTTCTGCTGGGGAACGAGGGAATATGATTGTAAAGCATTGGCCGGGGCTTGCTAGACAATATCAGATGTAAGTATATAGAGATTATTTTATGCACCCTGTCCAGGGTAAGAAGAGGCGCGTCGTTGATGCACCACGTAATGATTTTGTAGAGGTAAAAGGTACCTTAAAACAGTCTCCAGACTTTTTTTGTACAAACATTTAAAATTGTCGTAGACTTTTGAAAATTCCGTATGTTATTGCTATACATCTTATAAGATGGCTTTTTGAGTTTTATGATTTCAGGTTCAAATGAATAGCTACAACAGGATTTGCAATACACCCTACTAAAGCCTGATTATCACAGCTGGTGAATTTACCAAATGCAATCTGGACGTGATGACACTTAAGAAAAACGATATGCAATAAAATTCTGTTTGAGGAGATGAAAAAGTCTGTGACGAAGTAATTGACACGTTCACACAAGAGGACATCTATGGAGCCTTCCAGAAATTGTAGGAATGGTAAAACAAGTGCATCTGACATCAATTGAAATGAATGGCTCTCGTCTTGGGGAGGCCTCATGTTTTGACAAGCTTCTGGGCTTGACCTTTACTCCTGATCTTAAATGGAACACGTACATCAAATCTGTTGCCAAGGCCGCTGGGAAAATGGTGGGAGACTTCTATCAATTCAGTAGATATCTCACTGCTAATGCAATTCTCTATCTATATAAGAGCCAGGTACGTCCAAGGATAGAGTACTCTTATCACATCTGGGCAGGAGTTGCCAGAAAGGACTTATCCTGCCTTGATAGAGTTCAAAATAGACTTCGTAGCCTCGTAGGAGATGCCCTTTTCTCTTCCCTGCATAGATCTTACAGATCGTTATTTTCATGGCAAGCGCTCGACTGAGCTTCAATCTATGGCCCACCCTCGCCAAACTTTCACAAGAAATACACGTCTAGCTGAAAACACTATCAATAATTACCCTCACTCTTTATCTGTGTCTAAACCTAAACGTAGATTCCATAAACAAAACTTCTTCTTAGAACTGCACGCCTGTGGAATTGTCTTCTGTTTTCCTGCTTTCCAGCTAACTACAATATGGTTGTCTTCAAGTCCAACGTAAACAAGTTCTTGATGAGCCGTTCCACTTAAGTAAACAAATTTACCGAATTTCCATTACTAAAGATTACTATATTGTCCAATTGACTACTGTACACTCTCAACCCTTATCCTCGAGTCGTATCTGGGCCTTAATAAGTGGTTATCCCTATGTAAAAAAAAAAAAACTGCAGCCGCAGGAGATTACTTCGAAAGGGGACTAGAGTTTCGTGTTTGTACTATCAATAAAAGTGCCCATACGGATAAAGTCTGGAAACTTATTGAAGGCACTTCGTACATATTTATTTGCAGGTATGAGACGTTTTCTAGCCGCAGCAGACTTGGCAGTATCTTCTATGTATTTTGCAACAATATTCAATACTAATATAGAAATGTACAGTTAGAGCGTTTCATTTCTATTGGCTTAATTTTGTAAAACGTATCACGTGGTGTAATCAAACGTAATAACATTCAGTTTTTTTTTTTGTTTTTGTTTTCATGAAGACACTGCTGATGAACCAATCTACGAGAGTCGTTCTAAAAGTAAAGCCTCCTTTCTTTTTTCAAAAGTTAAGTCTGTTATTTTTTTCAACCCAAAACGTTGGAGACTTAAAATATTGAAAATATTTTAAATTATAAATTTATATTTTTTACGAGATATCAGGAGCCCTGATTTCATAGAACTCCTAATTTATCGCGATCTCTTATTTTTCTCTCTCTCTTAAAAAAAAAGAAAAAAAAACAAAAACAATTACAATTTCCATATTATTTTTACGATTGGAATTCTTTGAAATAAGTAATTTGTATATTTATTTATTTATCTGCGGACATAGGATTCCAATAAAAATAATATTTAATACCATTCAGTACGGACCCGACAATGGAAGACCAGATAAGAACGAAAACTTAAATCCTACCTTGATCGCCCTTTGGGGCCGTGGCGCAGTGGATAGAGACGTTTTTAATCCTAACTAAAGCAGGCAAACTTTCACAAAAAACACTCGTCTAGCAACAACCACTATCGACAATTTCCCTCACTCTCTAATTGTGCCTAAATTTAAACACAGGTTCCATGAACAGAGCTTCTTTTATAGAACTTCCTGCCTGTGGAACACTGTTCTGTTGGTCTGCTTTCCAGTTGACTACAATATGGTTGTCTTCGAGTTCAACGTAAACGAGTTCTTGTTGAGCCGTCCCCTTGAATAATTAAATTCTACCCAATTGCACCCCCCCATTAACAATCACAACATTATTGTTTCGGCGACCTCTATGTTTTAGAGTAATTAAAATATTTAGCATGAATATTTGTTTACATTAATTAAGGAATGTAACTTTAAAATGTTATCATAACAATTAAGTTTACTACTCAGAAATAATGACAGGTAAAAACATCAGGTGATGATCTTAGTAACGTATACTAATGACGTCTTTTAGAGGGAAGGATATTCTTTTTCAGATACGTGTAAATTAGTGTTTAGAAATTGAAGGAGACAGACAGAGAGTTTAGGTCATAAGCAACCGGTGAACCGAGGGGTCCGACGCCTATCAAATGTAGAAATCAGCATTGCAACTTTCTAAGAGAGAAAACTACATTGGAATAAAAAAAAACAGAAAACTGCCAAAAATAAAATTGAGGCTCTGTCGTCCTTGGGGAGAATCTTCATTGCATCTTTTCCTTCAAGATAAGACGAAAGATGGGCCGGCTATGTTCCCGATTTACCATATGTTGAACACCCCAAAAGTGTTATTATACGTAAAGTATACATAGACATGTATCTATATATAATAGTTATAAGATGGTTTAAAATTAAATTTGGCGGCCTAAAATGGTCCTTCACATGTGCTTTAAATTTATTTTTTGCAATAAAATATATATTCTTATGTTTTTTTTTTTTTTTTGCGAACGTTAAATATCTTCATTTTATTTCATCAACCTTTTTTCTTCGCCAAAACGTTTTCATTTTAAGGAGAAAAACCTTACCAACTGTTCAGTGAAGAACATACATTTATCTCTGATGAGGTGTTTGGTGAACTTCGTTATTTAATGAAACATATGTAAGACGTACTTCATAAAAATCTAAAGATTGAGTTCGAATTAAATACATGTTCTGATTGTGTTTAATTCACAATCATAATATATATGTACACACACACACGCGCGCGCACATATGTGTGTGTGTAAGTTGTAAAGGTGTTTATGTATATCATTGTTCCATCATTTAAATGTACGTACGCACACAAAGAACTCTAAATCAGACGATCACAACGCTAGACAATCATACACAACCACACATATGTAGAGAAATAAAAATAATGGAAATAGTATTCCGAAAAAATAGAGAAATAAAAAGGAACAAACCGTATTATGTGTTCATCAACGTTTCGTCTTTATTTCGAGACTACCTCTGGTCGAAATAAAGACGAAACGTTGAGGAACACATAATACGGTTTGTTCCTTTTTATTTCTCTAGTTTGTCGGAATACTATTTCCATTATTTTCATCACACACATATGTACACACATATATACACACATATATACACACGTATATGCACTCGCATGTAATCATACACTAAACTATAATAGAAACTCATAAATATACAGACGATGTACAACCCCCATGTTATACAAAAACACACAACACAACACACTCATTTACCCTTATCCTCGAGTAACATTAGGGCCTTGATAAATGGTGATCTTCTTGTAAAAAATCCTTGTAAAATCACTTGGACATTAAAGGATGACTTGCGAACAGTCAAATTAATTTAGAAGATCAATAAGCGCCACAACAACGCAAAGCGATAAATATTCACACAGTAAAAAAGCGTTCTATTTCATAATTAAAAACCAGAGATTTAGATTCAAGTTTTCGATGTAGCTCAAGGGATTACGAAAGAATTACCGTCAAGATATTTCCTTGAAAAAAAAAAAAATTATGAATCATATTTTTGAAGCACTTACCGTCGTTCATATAAAAACCTGATTAAAAAAAATATGTTTTCAATTTTTGTCCTCGAAGAATGTTTGCATTTGCTGATTGCTTGAAATTCCAAACCTCATTTGGAAGCAGATTAAAAATTAATTAACGTGAAATTTAATTCTTTTCAGCTGCAAACGAAAAAAATACATTCATCTTGAAATCTTTACGTACGCGCGCGCACAGGCTGATTGATGAATTCATACAAATATTTTCAACGGAATCAGAATCTTTTCTTTCTTTGCTCTCTCTTCTTCGCAGACTCTTTTTTTTTACACTTGGAATCGAAAGGATATCAGAAGTTTAAAATATTTTCATATTATATAGCAGCAAGTGGACAAAAGAAAATGATACGCAAAATATACATATATATCTATTTATGTATATCTAGCGGAGGGGAGGGCGCCTGACTTTGCCTACGCGTAAAATACGCTTAAATATATTATTTTAATTTGTCCAGATTTCGTAAACATTATCACAGAGTCGTGATCACCTAGAATCGAAACGTAGCATTCAAAGCAAAGTTACCAATGCACCAACGTAACACACGTATGAAATACTTAAAAATTAAAAATAAACTAAGGTGTATGTACAGAATGTTTAACGATCTTTTCAATTTTGACCAATTTCGACCAATTTTGACCAATTTTTGACCAATTTTGACCATTTTTGACCCATTAAAAACAATTTTAACCAATTTTGACCATTTTTGACCAATTTTGACCATTTTTGACCCATTAAAACAATTTTAACCAATTTTGACCATTTTTGACCCATTAAAAACAATTTTAGCCAATTTTGACCAATTTTTGACCAATTTTGACCATTTTTGACCCATTAAAACAATTTTAACCAATTTTGACCATTTTTGACCCATTAAAAACAATTTTAACAAATTTTGACCAAATTTTGACCAATTTTGACCATTTTTGACCCCTTAAAAACAAGACTCATAAAAGAACGATCTGTAAAAAATCCAATCATTTGAGGCCACTAGTGCCGCTCTCTGACTTTTAGTTTCAGGGAAATAGAGTTTGAAAATATGGAGACAGACAGAATGACAGACAGAAAGACATATAGCCGTTTATATATTAGATTAGCAGGCCGCCCGGCATTGTCCGGTCGTAAAATACGCTTAAATATGATATTTTGATTAATACAGATTTTATATTTATTATTATACCAGCGGGAGGGGGTAAAATACTATTAAGTATGATAATTTAATTTGTCCAGATTTTGTATAGAATCAACAATAAATGATTCAGTAATCAACAATAAAGCAGGGGGAAAGATTGTCTTATTCTGTCAAGAAGTGACAATCACCATGTATATGTGTGTATATATGTATATATGTATGTATATATATATATGTGTGTATGTGTATATATATATATATGTATGTGTGTATATATATATATATGTATGTGTGTATATAGAGTCGTTATTTCCAAATAACTATTACATATTAATATTAATATACACACACACACAAAAAAACAAACAAACAAATTTATAGGCGCATAAATAGATATAAGATGGTTTTAAATCGAATTTAGCGGCCTACAATGGCGTCCTTCACATGTGCTTTAAATTCGTTTTCTTTTTTTTTGTGCGGTGGGATATAAAAATTGCAATAAGTGTTTTTTGCGAACATTTTATTAAGTTTTTTTTCTTCAACAAAGTATTTTCATTCTAAGTGGAAAATCCTTTCCAACTGTTGTGTGGAGAATATACATTTGTTTCTGATGAGTTACTCGGTGGGCTTCCACTATTCAACGAAACACATGTAAGACATATTTCATAAAAATCTACATAAAATATTATGAATGCAAATTAAATATATCTTGTGGTTTGGTATGATAACTAACTAATTAAATATATATATATATTTCTGTAGAAATATATTTTATTATTATATATCAATCCATATTTAAGAAGCTCAATGTAATTACAGAGCAATATAGAGAATAAATGACAAAAACTTATATTCCAAAATTCATGATGTTGACCATCTTATATGTCAAGTTCACATTTTATTGATTTTGACTCTTTAGCAGCTATTTTTACCGGTTAAAAGTCAAATCGAATTTGTTCTACATGCCCGATTTGTACTAATTAACTAAGTATATATATATGTATATATATATATATATATATATATATATATATATATATATATATATATATGTGTGTGTGTGTGTGTGTGTGTGTGTGTGTAAAAGTCTGAGGAAGCTATAGACGGCAAAAAAAAAAACGGCCGGGTAGCAGAAACAATAATGTAACTGAACAGAAAGATACGGTAATAAAAGATAAAACGCATATTTGCTCTACAACAGTATTGAGCACTTTATTCAGTTTTTATTAATTACCATCTCAACTAAATATATATATATATATATATTATTTATTAGTTATGAAAATATATATGGCAATTAAGCTACACAGAATATTCCGCATTTAATTCCGTGAGAATTCGTTTATGCGAAAAGTTGTGGTTATCACTCGTTTATATATACGTACATGCTATTGAATTTTCTTGTTAGCTAATCAGGTTCCTAGTTGCCACTGCGCCCATACTAATCAGCCAATGGGCACGCACTTACAGGACAAAGGCACAATTGTCCTACGGGTCACCCCTTCTCTTTGTGTGTTTATGGGAAAAGTAGATATCCTTTTGTTGTAGTAAGCTAACCTACTTTCAGCCTAGGTGTAGTTAGATATGTTATTTTATGTTTTAGTCTACATTTCGGATATTATGTTAGTTTTATATATTATATATATTTCTGGGTATTTACATTTATGGAAACATTTTGTTTTCAAATTTGCCAGTACACATTCATTTTTTTTTTTTTTTTGCATTTTGTGTTTACATTTGAAAGCACACATTTATTTTTCTTGTTATTTCAATTCATGAAAACATTTTGTGTTTGAAAGAGCACATTCAGTTTTTTTGCTATTGCAATTTATGGAAATATTTTGTGTTTACATTCGGAAGCACACATTAATTTTTCTTACTATTTCAATTTATGGAAACATTTTGAGTTTTAATTTAAAAGCACACATTCATTTTTTGTATTAGCTGTTACAATTATAGGAAAAATCTTTGTTTACATTTAAAAGCACACATTCATTCTGTTTGCTATTTTAATTTATGGAAACGTTTTGCGTTTACATTTTGAAGAACACATAAATTTCTTTTACTAAATATTTGGTCTTTACATTTGAAAACACACATAATTTGATTTTGCTATTTCAGTGTATTATAACATTTTGTGTTTATATTTTAAAGCACACATTCATGTTTTTACTATTTCAATTTATTGAAACATTTTTTTCACATTTGAAAGCACACGTTCATTTTTTTTTTGTTATTTCAATTTATTGAAACATTTTTTTTTACATTTGAAAGCACACATTCATTTTGTTTACTATTTCAATTTATGGAAACAGTTTGCATTTACATTTGGAAGAACACATTTAATTTTTACTATTACAATGTATATAAACATTTCGTGTTTACATTTGAAAGCACACATTCATTTTTTTTGTTATTTCAATTTATGGAAACAATTTGTGTTTTAATTTAAAAACACACATTCATTTTTTTTGTTATTTCAATTTATGGAAACATTTTGTGTTTTAATTTAAAAGCACACATTCATTTTTTTTTGTTATTTCAATTTATTGAAACATTTTGTGTTTTAATTTAAAAGCACACATTCATCTTTTTTTTTTGCTATTACAATTTATGGAAACATTTTGTGTTTTAATTTAAAAGCACACATTCATTTTTTTTTGTTATTTCAATTTATGGAAACATTTTGTGTTTTAATTCAAAAGCACACATTCATTTTTTTTGTTATTTCAATTTATGGAAACATTTTGTGTTTTAATTTAAAAGCACACATTCATTTTTTTTTTTGTTATTTCAATTTATGGAAACATTTTGCGTTTTAATTTAAAAGCACACATTCATTTTTTTTGTTATTTCAATTTATGCAAACATTTTGTGTTTTAATTTAAAAGCACACATTCATTTTTTTTGTTATTTCAATTTATTGAAACATTTTGTGTTTTAATTTAAAAGCACACATTCATTTTTTTTGTTATTTCAATTTATGGAGATATCTTTGTTTACATTTGGAAGCGCACATTTATTTTTTGCGATTTAAATTTATGGAAACGTATTGTGTTAACATTTTGAAGCACACATACTTTTTTTTTGTATTTCAAATTATGGAAACGTTTTGTGTTTACATTTGGATGAATACATTAATTGTTCTATTACAATCTATTTAAACATTTGGTCTTTACATTTGAAGGCACACATACATTTTTTTTGTTATTTCAATGTATTGAAACATTTTGTTGGTACATTTGGAAGCATACATAAATTTATTTGCTATTTCAATTTTTTTTTACACGGAGGTCACCACTTATCAAGGCCCGGAAGCCACTCAGGGATAAGGGTTATTGCAAGTACAGTACGTTAGTGTGGAGATTTGATGAAGTGTTTACTTTTGGGGGCGGTTCATTAGGAATTTGTTAACGATGGACTTGAAGACATCCAAATTGTACTCAGGTGGGAAGCAGGCAGACGGAACAGAGTTCCACAGGCGTGCAATTCTAAGAAAACATAGAAACATTTAGTGTTCACATTTGAAAGAACACATTCAGTTTTTTTTTTATTCAATTCATGGAAACATTGTGTTTTAATTTGAAAGCACACATTCATTTTTTTTGCTATAACAATTTATGGAAACATTTTTGTTTACATTTGAAAGCACGCAAATTTCTTTAGCTATTTTAATGTATTGAAACATTTTGTGTTTACTTTATTTATTTTAAAAATACATGTTTTTACTATTACAGTTTATGGAAACATTTTGTGTTTACATCTGGAAGCGCATATTTAATTTTCTTGGTATTTAAATTAAATTAAATCATACGGTATCACTGGTAGAATACTTAACATAATTAAATCCTTCTTAGATAAGAGAAAAATCCAGGTTGTCCTCGACGGTCGTACATCTAAACAGTGTGATATAAATGCGGGAGTGCCTCAAGGGTCTATCCTTGGACCTCAATTGTTCTTAATATTTATTAATGACCTCCCCGAAAAAAATGCCTGAGATGGGTATATATGCTGATGACACCACGCTCTATAACAGGCACGGCAGGAAAACAAATGAACACATAACTAAAGAAATGGCAAAAACACTAGAGGATGACCTCCAATCTGTAGTGGAATGAGGACAAAACTGGATGGTCACATTCAATGCTAAGACTAAACTGGTTTCCTTCAATAATTACAAGAAACCTTCTCTGCCACCAATAGCAATGGCCAGTGACTCCCTGTCTGAGAGTACGTTTCAAACTGCTTGGCCTAACGTTCACAGGAAACATGAGTTGGAACAATTATATTGAAAACATTGCTAGGGCCGCTGCAAAAAAGGTAGGCTCTCTCTACCGTGCTAGAAAACTACTGACACCTGAAAGTATTTTGTACCTCTATAAGGCTACCATTCGCTCATGTATGGGGTATTGCTGTCACATTTGGGTTGGTACATCTGCTGCTAGTCTCTCGCTCCTAGACAAGGTTCAAAAGAGAGTCGCCAATATGATAGGCCTTGAACTGGCATCTAAGTTTCAGCCTCTGTCACATCGACGAAATGTTGCATCCCTCTGCCTGTTCTACAAGTATTTTAGTGGTGAATGCTCTGATGAACTGCAGACACTTGTGCCCCCACGACGTAGACACCCTTGACAAACCCAACAAGCAGCTAAATCCCACCCCCACTCAGTAGAGATCCCTAGATGTAGAAGATCTTTCTACTCCAGTAGTTTCTTCCCCAGAACCGCTAGACTCTGGAATTCCATTCCAGATCCCTGCTTCCCCAACTGTACTGACATGCAGAAGTTCAAGTGTAACGTGAACCGATATCTTGCCGCCCAAATCCCAACATAGTGCCTCAGTAGTTGCTGCCCCTGATAGTAGCCCCCTACACCACAGTGGCAATGTGCCTTGTTTGGAGTGAAAATGTAAAAAAAAAAAATAAATAAATAAAATAAAATTTTTTTCAATTTATAGAAACATTTTGTGTTTACATTTGAAAGCACGCATTCTTCTTTTTTTTTTTGCAATTTCAATTTTTTGAAACTTTTGTGTTTACACTTGAAAGCACACATTTATTTTTCTCTTTTTTATTTATGAAAAAATTTGTGTTTACATTTGAAAGCACACATTTATTTTTCTCTTTTTTATTCATGAAAAAATTTGTGTTTACATTTGAAAGCACACATTTATTTTTCTCTTTTTTATTCATGAAAAAATTTGTGTTTACATTTGAAAGCACACATTTATTTTTCTCTTTTTTATTCATGAAAAAATTTGTGTTTACATTTGAAAGCACACATTTATTTTTCTCTTTTTTATTCATGAAAAAATTTGTGTTTACATTTGAAATAAGAAATATATATGAAAATAGAGAGGAAAAAACAGACAGCAATAAAAATGGAAAGAAGAAAGAAAAGAAAAAAAAGAAAAAGGAGCAATACAAATCAATTATCATCAATCATAAAATATAAAATAAAAAATAAAATCATTTATAAGAAAAAGATAATTAAAATAATACTCATAATAATAAAAAAATATTAAAATTACAAAGTTATAAGATTTTTTCTTTTTTTTACAAGATAGTCACCACTTATCAAGGCCCGGAAGTCACTCGGGGATTAGGGTTATTGCGTGTACAATAATCAATGGGATAATATCGTAGTAATCACTAGTAATGGAGATCTGATAAAGTGTCCTACTTAAGGGGGACGGTTTATCAGGAATTTGTTTATGTTGGATTTGAAGACATCCAGGTTGTAGTCAGGTGGGAAACAGGCAAACGGAACAGAGTTCAACAGGCGTGCACTTCTAAGAAAGAAGCTTTGTTCATGGAATCTACGTTTTGGCTTTGGCACAGATAAAGAGTTGGGGAAAATATTTACAGTGGTTCCAGCTAGACGGGTGTTTATCGTGAAAGAAAATTCAAAATTACTTTGAAAAAAAAAAACCTTTAAAATTTTTATACAGTTCCATAATCAGTGAAGAAGTCACCATCCTTGTTCAGAGCCTTGGTGAAATGCTTGATCAAGTTGAGTTTGATATGCAGCGGCGGGAAGAGTATCCTGTCTCTGTCCACTAGAGGTTCGTTGATGACATTCTTTTCTTTGCAAGAGACTAATTCCTCTCAAAGAAGCCAGTCCTTCGTGTATACTGAGCGTCAATATCCGACATGTCATTTTACCTCCACCAATCTCTAAAATGCCCCAAACATAAATACATGTAAACACAAACATAAATACATGTAAACAAAAACATAAAAAACGACATGTTACGGTAGCTCAAAAACCTGATCTGATTGAGAAAAAGTAATGTGATTTTTGGAATCAGTACATCGGATTCTACGTAAATTAGCTGAAAAACGCAAACAGTAAAAGAAAGATAAGCCCAAATAAACGATAGGTAAGTAGACATATATACAATATGTCCAGTCGAAACATATTGCCGGGTAGAAGCATTAGTCACATACTATTTAAAATTACACTGAATATCCTAACTTGTTACGAAAAGTGACAACATGGTGGATTTAGGGAAACATAAAACATCCATCTTTGTCTATGAAAATCAAAGGCGAAGTAACTCTCATAGTTTAAAAAATAATCTTACTTCCGCTTTTAAACACAAATGTTTTCAGTCTAATTTAAAATATATCTACATATTAATAGAATAGCGCGTGTGTTATTTATTTTGTGTGTCCCGCTTACATCCGAGTGACTGTCGTTTAATTGTTATAGACTTCCATTTGTTGTAATAAATAATTTTACCAAAAATTCTTCACAAGTTTTGGTTTCGGTTTCGATTATAGCTAATGCACCAAAGTCATATGGATATATATTTTTTATTTTTGAAATCAGAACTTTATAATATATAAAAATCGATAGAACATTAACTCTATTATAATATATACTAAATCTGCAAGAATTAAAATATCATATTTAAGCTTACTTTACGACCGAGCTACACCGGGTGTTCCTGCTAGCTTAGGTAAATACTTTTGCAGTATACAATAATATCATAGCGTCTCCATTTACGCTGAACATCTACAGAATATCAACATTAGTATACTACATATAAATGAGTTCTCTGTGGAATTTCCATAGGTCCCGCTAGTTAAATATTAATATTTAATATTTATATATAAATTAATTATAAGTTAAATAAATTAACTTTAAATAATATTTCCAAACGTACATTATTAAAACGATTAATTAAATTTTCTTTAATGTAATATGCAAATGAGGTTACTCATTGAATGTAGATGTCTTCTGAATAGATTGCATGTATAGAAATCATACTGGAATACGATTGTATATAATGTATATAAGTCCGTTTTCAATATGAAAATTAATTTCTGAAACAGTCTATCTTTTTGTACATATTAACTCTGTTCCGTCTGCCTGCTTCCCTCCGGACTACAACTTGGATGTCTTCAAGTCCAATGTTAACAAATTCCTAATGAACCGCCCCCTTAAACACTTCATCAAATCTCACACTAACATAATGTACTTGCAATAACCCTTATCCCTGAGTGGCTTCGGGCCTTGATAAGTGGTGATCACTGTAAAAAAAAAAATTCAATTGTGAACAAACAGATAGCGACACAACTTTATTATAATAGATTAACACAAATGCTCTGACCATTTACAAAAATGTATCAGCGGTTGTTTTGAAAAATAAAACGGTCGAAGCCCGAGGCGAATCCACGTGTTTATAATCCGGTCAGCAATCTTATTTTATTTTAATAGATTGACGTGTTTATCTTATTTGACGTTTTGACTATTCGAAAACCCACTCAACAACTACGGGCTCCTCTAACCCGAGGAATCAAGCTCCTTTGACATACGAGTCTTTTTTTCAAGAACGAGAACTTCTTGTCTGACCAGTATCTTGTGTCGTCGGGAACGATTATCCGATCGTCTTTCGACATGACATTAACCAACAGAAGAGAAACCGGCCACCATGTTGATGAAATCCTCCCCGTTTAATCCGTATTCAAGTAGAAATCAATCCGCCTTCTTGCAATGAAGGAGGTTTATGGAAAATGATAATCCAATTTTACATAAGATTACCTGACGTTACCCGGTATTAAACGTAATGTTAAATTCCTTTTAAATTTTTTTTACAAAGAAATGGTCATTCGAGTATTATATTTTTTAAAAACAGTTCACTTCTTGTAAGTTAAAAAAAAATACTTGAGATGAAATCGAAGCCTAAAGACAGTGCGTCAAGTACGATAACCACTAGACCAGCGTGATAGTATATTTAAAAGGTGGTATCAAACTACTTATTTCTAACATAAGTAATCAGTAATATGAACTATTCACGCATGCGCATTCGTGAAACAGTTGGCAAACAGATAAAAATACGGTGAGACCCACGCACCAATTTTGACCCATTAGCAGTCCTTTCTTCCGGATTAAAACGGATTAAAAAGTTTTCCACATGTCCGAATATCCTCTATATTAAATTTCAAGGCTGTAGATAAAAAATTCGTTGAGTATATAGGTTGAGAAGTGTCCTCACACACATTCTCACTTTTATAGATTTATTAAAATATGTACTCGGCGTTTCCCGATATTCAACGTAACGTTAAATTCCTTTTAAAAAAAATGAAGTAGAAAAACAAAACACGGAAAGAAACTGAGACATGTGCATGCGAGTGTTATGTTTTTTTCTAAACAGTTCACTTCTTCTTCTAAAAAAAAAAATGCTCAACCAAAACTTAAAGATAGTGAGTAGAGTACGATAACCATTAGGCCAGATTGATACGTTTTAGAAAGCGTTTTCAAACTTCGTGAAACATTTGACAAAAAGAAAATCCAAGTCAGATCACCCACAAGGACTAATGTTTCAATTTTTACCTCTTAGCAACTCTTTTTTTTTTCGATTTAAAACCAATGAAAAACTTTCCACATTTCTGAATACTCTATATACCAAATCTCAAGTCTGTAGATCAAAGATTCATTGAGTATATAGGTTGAGAAGTGTCTTCAAACACACACACATTCTGGTTTTATAGATATACTAGTAAGGAACCCGACATTGCCCGGGATTAAATGATGATCAACGAATATTTCACACCCCTATATTTTTATTGTCATCGAAATCCGTGAAATCGCCCGGGAAGAAGTTGCAGTAACTTAGTTCAAAATATATGTTATTCTACATTGCACTCCAGAGAACCTACTGTTTCTTTTGTAAAATTATTTTATATAAACTTCTTTCCAGTTCACGAAAAAAATAAAAACATAACAAAATTTTACAAAAGACAAAAACTAAAAATAAAAACGCGTAAATTATACGCGTCTTATAAAATTCTTTGCAATGAATGAAAAAAAGGAGAAATTTACGTGCGTAGTTTGAACCTAATCATGTAAAAAAGAAAAAAAAAACATGCTATCAACCCACAGTAGAATTTTCACGACCCGTTGTTCTATCATTGTTGCTAAGCGAAGACATGGAAAAATGGCTTTACCGATGATAGATAAATTAAAATAACGGTTTAGATTATCGATTATCGGTAATCATCGGCGGTATTCTGAGACAAAACTTAACTAAGATCCCTCTCAGACTTATACACTAAAGTTCTGTAAATTTTAAAGAAAATCTGTTCAGCCGTTTCGGAGTCTATGAGGAACGAACACACACACAGACAAAATTGCATTTATATCATTGTGTGAGATAGAGATAGATGATAATTAGTTTGCTTCGAGAGTTTTGTATTTGATAAGTAGATTGATTTGTAGAAATCTAATATGACGTCACATTCACAATACAACGCTACTATTTTTTTTTTTAATTTATGTGTTATGTTAATTTTTGAAGACATCTTATTTGAAAAAGTTAAAACGTTCGATCAACTCTATTTGAATATTATGTTTCCGAATTTTGGAGATGAGGATTGATAGTTTGCATTATTTGAATTGTTCGAACTGCTATTCTCATCTTTAGTCTTATTTTCTACAACGCTCCAGCCGAGTTAACCTCCGACCTTCGTCAGGTGTATCTTGTCGAATTCGGGAATCTTTCTGTCGAACATGGAATTCTGAACTGAATTTTGAACCGAACTTGTTATTTAATCCATGAGGATATCATGCTCTTGTTCCGTCAGCCATGATCAAGTAAACGTTTTAAGTAATCAACAATTGTTGTCTTAGTTTCGCTCGCCCTTGGGATTGAACCTTCAACCCCCAGAAGACTGTCACTTACAACTGAATTTCATTTAGTGCTTTATCCGTTACGCCACGGATTCTGGAGGTTGTACGTTCAACTCTCAGTGCGGGTGATACAAAAGATACAATTACGAATTATTTAAAATTTCTAGCCGGTCATGACTGACGAAACAAGAACATACTACCTCCCGAGGATTAACTAAAGGATTCAGTTCCAAATTTCGTGAAAATATCTTTCAGCGAAAACGAACAGCGAACACGAAAGATTTTGTAACCGTTCAATAGACATTATGATCGATGGATGCAGATTTTATTATCATATTTATTCAGTACTAGCAGGCTGTCCGGCGTTGTCGGGTCATAATATATGCTTTAATATATTTTAATTCATACAGATTACGTATTTATTAAGATAAATACGTTTGAAGTAAAAACAACTCATTATTATAAAATTAACAGATATTTATTTTGTTTGAAATTTATATTAAAATTTATAAATATATTTCGAAGTAAAACTTCATCTTCAGTATGTTTTTCTTTCTTTTTTGCTGAATCATAGAATCAGTAGAAGTCCGTTTGTTGTTTTTACGGTAGTCTTTTCAAATGTCGGAACGGTGCGTTGGTCACGCGGAATTCACGTTAGGGTTTGTGTACCTTGATAGAAGCGCTGGTTGCGTTTGAATGAAATAAATACGTATTAGATACGTTTGAAGTCAAAACAACGCATTATTACAAAATAAACAGATATTTATTCTTTTTTAAATTTATATCTTCAGTATGTCTTTCTTTCTTTTTTTTGCCATGCTGTTGTTAGACATTTGAAAAGACTACCGTAAAAACAACAAACGGACTTCTACTGATTCTATGATCCAACAACAACATTACAAAAAAAGAAGAAAGAAAGATATACTGATGATGAAGTTTTACTTCGACATATATTTATAAATTTTAATATAAATTTCAAACAAAATAAATATCTGTTTATTTTGAAATAATGCGTTGTGTTGGCTTCAAACGTATCTAATACGTATTTAAAACTCAACCAGCGCTTCTATACAAGGAACGCAAACCCTAACATACGTATTTATTATTACAGAGCCAATTCTTTGTCGATTATTGTATTGAACCTAGTAGTGAGATCAAAATTAAAAAAAAACCCGAATAACTTGAGTATCATTAGCTAGAATCGAAACCAGAACATGCAACTCTGTAGTCCCATTCCTTAGTCTCCGAGCCACCCTATACACATATAAATACTTAAAAATAACATTGATTAACCTATGAATGTAGAGCTTTGCATGTAAAGAAATTTAGTCGATTAATCCTACAAAGGTCAACTATTTTGTTTTACATTTTACATTTTCATCCCTTAGCAGCCATTCTGCTGACTAAAAACCAAATCGAAAGTGTTACATGCCCAAATACACGATATAGCAAATTTCAACTCTGTAGACCAAATATTCAGAGAGGGGTTTGGTAGAAACTTTTCGAACATACACCGACAAGGTCACACACACACACCGACACACACACCGACACACACACACATACACACACCGACACACACACACACACACACACACACACACACATACACCGACACACACATATCGACACACACACCGACACACACGAACACACACAGACACACACACACACACACACACACACACACACACACACACACATATATATATTTCTGTATGCTAGAAGGTTTTCATCCTAAATTCTACTCAATTATGCAGAATGTAAAAACTATGCAAAAATAGAATCTGCGTTATAGTTAAATGAAACAAATTATCTACTAAGAAACCACAAAAATGAATAAGTAGTTAATGAACGCTCATTTTGCAACATAATATGCTAATTAGTTAATCTTCATGTAGTAGCTTGAATATCCATGACTGAGTATATAAAGAAGTTTGTTTTGATAATTTTTCAAGGCAATTTTTATTTTTGCCTACTTCCGGAGTGCACTTTTTGGGGAACTAGTTTTACCTCCGCATTAAATTGTCTAAATTTTACTTTCGTGGAGAAGCAAATAAATATCAAGATAAAAAGTAAATCTGGGCTTAAGCGCGTGGGAAAATATCAGCAGCAGCGAAGCATGGCTGGCTTGCGAAAAGATTAGCAGCAACAGCAGCAGTAGCAGCGGAAAAACGCGCACATGAAAAATAGGAAGTGTGTGCGAGAAGCAAAAAGAAAGACGGAAAAAATTCACCACGTGGTCGTGGAAACAAAGTAGGCGTCGAGGAAAATGGACGTGTAAAAAACAGACATGTAGCAGCGAGAGACTTTTTAAGTGGTGCCGAAAGTAAAGGCAAATAAAGCTTTTGTTAAAAAAGAAAAAAATGCCGATTTTTATTTCTTTTCATTTTTATTTTAATGAATTATTGAAGTAAAATGTAATTGTAACGTTATATGTATTTAGTTTGACTGACGTGGACAGTCCTTTTAACATAATAGGTTAAATATGAATATAAAAAGAAAGAAAAAATGAACGTTAATACGGAGAAACGCAGTCGCAAATAAGGACTTAAAAACAGACTCGGCCGAGAGTTTTTTTTACAAGGTAGTCATCACTTATCAAGGCCCGGAAGCCACTCGGGGATAAGGGTTATTGCGTGTACAGTACGTTAGTATTGGGGATTTGATAAAGTATCTTACTTAAGGGGGCGGTTCATCAGGAATCTGTTTATGTTGGACTTGAAGCTTTGTTCATGGAATCTACGTTTTAGTTTTGACACAGATAAAAAATGGGGAAAAGTTTTGACAGTGGTTTCAGCTAGACGGGTGTTTTTTGTAGAAAACTTTCAATTCGGTGATTTGTTTGCTTCTTTTTTTTTTGTCTTCTCGCCTTTTTTTTTTTTTTTACAGAGGAGTCACCATTTATAAAGGCCGGGGGGCCAGTCGAGAGTAAAGGTTATTGAGTGTATAGTAGTCAAAGGGGAAATATCGTAGTAATCGTTTGTAGTGGAAATTGGGTAAATTGGATGACTTAAGGGGGCAGCTCTAGGTGTGTCAGATTTTTTGGGAATTTTAACACAAAACTGCGAATAAAATAATTAAAAAAAAACTCGTAATTTCTCTTTTTAAAGTGGGTTGTTTATTTTCTTTATCGAATATACTTCCAAAATAAACTATTAAAGTTGTTTAAAAAATAACAGAAATATTTTTTATTTAAAAAAAAACAGTGTTTACATGGTTTCAATTTTTTCACTTTAAAATTCTGTCAAACTTTTTCTATTCGTTCAATTTTTACGATATTTTCAGGTTCAATGTGAAATTTGATCCTCTTTCCGATAAACCGAATATAATATTCTAGACTAGCGTTTTTTTTTTAATTCCTTCCTCCCATTATCAAATGTCTATTCAAATGAAAATAATTAATTTTCTCACCTCAAATTAATATACCACAAATTGAAGATAAAAGATCAATAAATAAAATATGCTACTTTAAAGCAAAACAAAAGAATAGTCATTTGCAAATTCACCTGTAAAGTCCAAAGTTTAAAACCTTTTTTTTAAAACCACGTTGAATTTTTTTTAAGTGAAACCTTATAATCTTGTTATATTTTAAGTGAAACCTTATAATCTTGTTATATTGTCCAGAGAATTTTGTACAATTACGATAATTTTTTCTATTTTACTCAATGCTTTTTTTTTTTAGATATTAAAAAAAAAATCAAGTTATAAAGAAGAAATAAAATATATTAATTCAAAACTCATGTATTTCTTTGAGAGAAGAAAAAAATCGAAAATTCGTCGAGTGTTTTTTTTAAGGCAAAAACTGATAAGTAAAATGTGATCATTTTTCATCTACGGTGACCCATGTGTGGAAAATTGTTGAGAGTGGTTTCAGATAGACGAGTGTTTTTCGTGAAAGTCAGGCCAGGGATGGGGACCATAGATTGGAGTTCAAACAAACATTTGCCATGAAAATAAAAATAATGATAACGAGGGAAAGAGGTTCCAAGGATAGACTGCTTCGACGGTCTCTTGTCCAGATGTGACAACAGTACTCCATCCTTTGGTGTACTTAACTCTTATATAGATAGAGAATTGCATCAGATGTGATATATCTCATGGTAGAATGATCCCACCATTTTTCCAGAAGCCTTTGCAACGGTTTTGATGTACGTGTTCCATTTCAGATCCGGAGTAAAGTTAAGACCCAGAAGCTTGTTAAAACATGGAGCCTCTCCAAGACGAGAGCCATTCATTTCAATTGATGCCAGACAGGGATCAGAGCATTGATGATGGAAAGATTGAAGCTTGGTTTTATATGCATTGAAATTACCCAGCCACCTCTTTCACATTGCACCACGTGATCAAAATCTGAGAATCAGAAAGAACTTGGTCGTTTACGGCCTTTGAAGTGTTGCCATAGATGGTAGAGTCGTCAGCATAAATGTCTACGAATGATCTTAGGATGCGATTTTTGAGATCATCGATGTAGATCAGAAAGAGAGTTTGGCCCAGGATGGACCCCTGAAAGACTCCAGCATTAATACTGTAAGCTTCTAATTTCTGCCCATCAACCACTACTTTTATGAACATATCAGATTTAATACTTGAAAAGACATTTCCAACTATACCGTAACTGGAATCTTGTGGGGTAGACCGTTATGCCATACCGTATCAAAGGTCTTTGATACTTCAAGGGCAATTGCCTTAGAAAGGAGATTCGCTAATTCTATGAGATATAACTGTTAACACATTTGCTGTAGATCTAGCAGAACGGAAACCATATTGCATGTCACTGAGGAGGTTATTTTTTGCTGAAGTGGTTGACTACTTCTTTGTTAAACACAGATCCCAGCAACTTAATTATTATATTGGTCGGTATTGAGAGGGAGATGACCGATCACCTGGATGTTTAAATACGAGACATACTGATTAGGTTTTTCAATGTGTTGGGAAGAAATTCCCCTTAAGACAACGCTTAAAAAACTTTGGAAGTATGGGAACTAGTTCTGGTTGAAGCTTTTTGCAGCATTATAATAGGAATGTCGTCAGGGCCAGTTGCTTTACTGGAATCGAGTCTTTTGATTAGGTTGCGCACATACATTTGTATGTCGCGCAGCGTGTTTTCAGACACAGGATGAAATACAGAAGGTTGGCGGCCCTGATCGCATAGCGTAGAATTAGCTGCAAAGTATTTGGCAAAGAGTTTGGCTCTGTCTGATGCTGACGAAATTACCTCAGGTCCATTGATGATGGTTGGGATAGAGCACACACTTCTATTCAGGGCCCTGTTTGTTATTTCGCCAAAATTAGCGGGAACCAAACCGCTGCTCAGCTACTTTGGACTTGACAGAGTGAGCATGCTACTCTCTTGCGTTCTTTATTATTTTTTTTACAGTGGTTGCTGGACGTCCTGGAGATAGCTTTAGTCTCAGTACATTTGTTACGTTTAAACAATGGAAAAAGTGATTTCTGTGCGCAATGGCAGCAGCGCATTCAAGAGAGAATTACGGCTGGCTTTTAGGTTTTTGCTGAATTTTTTTTTGAGGGTACGAAGCGGTCTATACCTACAATTAACCATTCTGTCAAGTCTATACTATAGAGGAAACATATTTTTAAAACATGAAACGCAGAGGTAGATCTGATATAAATGTAAGAAAGCTATCCCAGTCAGCCATAAAGAATATATTGTATGATAGAGAGGTATCTCAGAGAATTTATTACATTTTGTTTTAATCTTAACTTAGACAACCGAGTGATCGCAAGCTCCTAGTGGGGACAGAACGGAAGATGAATATAGCTCAGGGCAAGTTGTGAGAAAAAGGTCTTTGTGAGACTTGCATATTGAGCAGCATTGTCGGGCACACGGGTTGATTCGTGAACAATGTGAATTAGGTTATAAGCAATGGACAGATCATAACAGAACCTCTCCTCATCATCTGTCTTCTTTTAGGGAGCTAACCATTTCACATTGTGAACATTGACGTCTACACAGACGTGAATGTTAGCTGAAGGGTGAACAGACAGGATGTGGTCAATTTCCTCAGATATGCTCTTAAATATAGTAACTCAGCTATTATGGGGGCGATAGATGGCAAATACAACCGCAATCGTGTGAGGAAATACAACCCACATATAGGCCAATTTAGAATCTTCTCTGGTGATGTCTCTACCACATGGAAAGCCATGTAGGCAAATATTCTATGCCCATAGCGATCTTCAAGGTCAGATTTGGATGTTAAATTAGGTTACTAAGACTAAGTTTCATTCCTTTAAACATTAAAATTACAAGAAAAATATATTTCCAACCACCGATTGCCATAACAAATAAGTAATATGCAACATGAGTTGGAACTTAAACATTGAGAACATTGCTAAGGCTGCTGCAAAAAAAGGTGAGCCTCCTCTACCGTGCTAGAAAATTTATCACACCAAAGTATAGCCGAATGGATACGGTCTCCGCTAATCGAGCCAGAGATGTCTCGTGTCGCGGGGTTCGAATCGTTCGGCTGGTGTTAATCGTGACACCCTGCACTGAAGAATCCCGAAAGGATGAAACACTAGTGTCTGTAGGTATTTAATTATTATAGTAAAAAAATAATTATATATATATATATATACAATTATTATTTTTTTTTTTTACTATAATAATTAAATACCTTCAGACACTAGTGTTTCATCCTTTCGGGATTCTTCAGTGCAGGGTGTCACGATTACTATCAGTCGAACGATTCGAACCCCGCGACACGAGACATCTCTGGCTCGATTAGCGGAGGCCATATCCATTCGGCTACCATTAACCGTGTGAAATAGCGTTGAATTTTAAACATTTTAATTTAAATGTTCATTACGTCAGACAGACAGTGATCAAATCGTTATACGATGATCTACGCATAAGAGCTAAATTGACCGACTTTTTAATTCAACTGAAAGTATATATATATATATATATATATATATATATATATATATATATACTTTTTAAATCAACTGAAAGTATATATATATATATATATATATATATATATATATATATATATATATATATATATATATATATATATATACACAAAGTCACAATTCGCCCATGCATGTAATAGCGTTGCCACATTTGAGCTGGTACATCTACCGAAAGTTTCTCACTCTTAGACAAGGTCCCAAAAATAGTCTCAAATCTAATAGGGTTCGCTCTATCCACCAAGCTCCAACTCCTGTTCCATCACCTCAATGGTACATCTCTGTGCCTCTTTAAGAAGTACTTTAATAGTATGTACTCTCATGAATTCATAGCACTTATGGCCTTTCGACGTACATACCCCTGACTAACCCGATAAGAGCAAAACCCCACCCCTTCACTGTTGAGGTCTCTAAATGTCGGAAGGCCTTATAATCTAATAGTTTCCTTCCCTCATACTGCTGACACAGAGCCGCTGACGCGTATATAGTTGCAGCAGCAGTAGCCGTATGAAATCTGTGTAAATAACCTTGCTGCTGCGCAGGTTAGCGTCATAGCCGAGAAGAATATAAGGAAAATAAAAGATGAGAGTATAAGGCATCACGTGGCCATAGTAACGGGAAGGCGTGCCGTCGTAAGATGGACGTGTGGCCACGTGTTGGCGTAAGAGACTTTTAAGCACGTCAACACGGCAGGGTTTTGTGAATTACATGACGAACTAAGACACTTTTATAACAAGATGAAATGCATTAGTTTGTAAAGTATCATGTATTCATGCGTTTTATTTTAACTAACCAACAAACAAAAATGAGTCGAATTTCTTTCCTTTTTTATTTCTTTGTGACTCTCTCTCTCTCTCTCTCTCTCTCTCTCTCTCTCTGCCTGCAACGTGTGGATACGCGTTAAAACGTAACGACACCGTTAAAGAAGATTAACGACAATTTTACAATGTAAGACTTTGGAATACACTCCTTCTCTGTCGAAGTTTAACTGTACCGTAGAAAAGAGATCCCGCCGCTCAAATCCTCAATTTACTTGTTATACATGATTCCAAATAGTAGCCGCTTACGTCTAAGAGCAATATGTCTGGTTTTAGAGTGTAAATGAGTAAAAAGAAAAATATTAATCCAGTAAAACGACTTCCGGCTTTGAAAATGTCCGACACTTAAGGGTGTAGCTTATACTAAATACCCCTAAGAAAATCTAGGTCAACGCATAAGAATATGGGAAAACTGATTTTTTTACATTGAAATATGTTTTTTAAAATAAATTTAATAAATGGAAAAAGGAAATAAATGAATATTTACCACAATTTTTTTTCCAAAATATAAATTTTAAAAATATGAATGAAATGCAATAAACGAAATATAACAGAAAACGTGCATTTGTTTAAAAATAATTACTTAAAACTTTAAATTCACAATTAATTGCTAATAATGTTATATATATAAATAACTGTGTGTGTATGTATACATGTATATATATATATGTATATATGTACATCTATGTGTGTGTATATATATGTACGTATGTGTATATATATGTATATATCTACGTATATATATTTATATATCTATGTATATATATATGTATATATATATGCATCTGTATATATACGTATATATATAGGTATATATGTATATATATATATATATATATATATATATATATATATATATATATATATATAGTGTGTGTATATTTGAAATTTAGGCAGCATTTTTTCATTAAAGCAAATATTATTAAATGCAACGGAGAAACTGCTTTCTTCTTCTTTTTTTTCAATTTTTTGATTTTCCGTATAATCTTTTTTACATCAAAATCAAAAATATTAATAAAAGTTCCATGATTGTTGCTGTCACGAGCGCTTCGGATTCGTCCACGAATCATCTTCAGGTGTCGAAGTAAAAGTGCGAAGGAGCGAAAATGAGAAGCAAAAGTGAAAACTAAAATATTCAGCAAACGGCGTTAGATGATAACAAATTAAAATATAGAGTCAGAGAAAAGTCGATTAAAAATATAGATCGATTAAAAATATAGATCGATTAAAAATATAGATCGATCAAAAATATAGATCGATTAAAAATATAGATAGATTAAAAATATAGATAGATTAAAAATATAGATCGAGTAAAAATATAGATAGATTAAAAATTCGAGTATTAAAATCAGGCCAGTCACTTTTTCCTCAATTTAATCTCATGACGAGGAAAAAAAGAAAAAGAATTAAATACTGACGAAGGAATATGACTCCGAAATATATATATATATATATATATATATATATATATATATATATATATATATGTATATATATATATATATATATATATATATATATAAATTTTAATCAAGTAATGCTTGTTTCTTTTATTTATTTTTTGCGTTGTAATTTGCTTTTAAACCTATTTTATACGTATTTCATTTTAAAATCCAGATCAACGCTTCTAACAGGTAAAAATCTACCCTGATATTAAAATTCAGACGTATTCTTCCAGCATTTTAAAAACAACACTGCCGGTAACATCACGCAGGCACTTCATTCACTTTTTCTTGAATTTAACATCATAGCAAAAAAAAAAAAAAAAAAAAAAAATTAAATACTGACGAAGGAGTTGAACTTCGGAATATATATTAATTTGCAGTTCGCCCAAGCTTTGCCCTATGCACTGTTCATAACTTTATGTGCATATGTTTATATATTAAAAACTTTGACTCATATCCAGGTAACCTACATCTAAAATTTCAGGTATTTAGACTCAAACTTGGCGGAGGAGTTTGGTAGAGTTTGCAAAGGCCATGTCTTTCAACTTCGACCAATTTGGCAATCAAATTTTCGCCCAAAACCTGATTAAAAATCTTGCTGCACGTCTGAATACTCTTTATGTAAAATTTCAAATGCTTAGACACAAAATTGAACTTTGACACCTAGATAGTCAAATTTTTAGCCGAAAATCGATTAAAAATCTTGTCCTATATATGAATATACTTTATGTAACATTTCAAATGTTTGGATCAAATATTGGCTGAATAATTTGTTAGAGACCGCAGAGATCAATATTTTTAAAAACTTTGATCCCGATTTTGACCCTTTAACATTTATTATTTTGGGCTCAAATCAAGTTAAAAAATAAATTGATCTATGTCCAAGTAATCTACATCTAAAATTTCAGGTGTTTAGACTCAAAATTGGCGGAAGAGTTTGGTAGAGTTTTCAAAGGTCAAATCGTTGAACTTTGACTCTTTGACAGTCAAATTTCTGGCCGGAAACCGATTAAAAACATTTTCAATACCCATTATGTCAAATCTCGAGTCTGTAGACTGAAAATGGACAGAGTAGTTTGATAGGGAAATGTACACACAAAGACAATTTAACTTTTATAGATATACTAGCAGGTTAGCCCGGCTTTGCTCTGGCCCTATGTACTGTTCATAACTTGCCCTACGTATGAATACACTTAATGTCAAATTTCAAATGTTTAGATCAAACTTTGAGTAATTTCGTAGAGATCGCAGAGGTCAATTTTTAAAAACTTTGACCTCAATTTGGACCCCTTAACGTTTATCATTTTAGTCTCAAATCAAAATACAAAGTTTTACCCATGTCCAAGTTATTTAAATCTACAATTTGAAGTCTTTAGACCAAAAATAGGGGGAGGAATTTGGTAGAGTCTGCAAAGGTCAACTCTTTCAACTTTGACCTTTAGGCAGCCAAATTTTCGCCCCAAAACTGATTGAATTGCTTGCCGCATGTCTGAATACCCGTTATGTAATGTTTAGACCCAAAATTGACTGAGTAGTTTGCTAGATACCACAAAGATAAAATCTTTTGAACTTTGATCCCTTGGCAGCTCAAATTTTTCCACCCAATCCGATTAAAAAGCTTGCTCTATCTCTGAATACGCTTTATGCAAAATTTAAAATGTTTAGACCAGAAATTGGCTGAGTAATTTGATAGAGATCACAGAGGTCAAATTTTTAAAAGATTTGACCCCAAGTTTGACCCCTTAACATTTATTGTTTTGGGCTCAAATCAAGTTACAAAGTTTGATCTATGTCCAAGTAACCTACATTTACAATTTCAAGTATGTAGACTCCAAATTGGCGGAGGAGTTTGGTAGAGTTTTCAAATGTCAAAGCGTTGAACCCCCCCTAAAAGCCAAATTTCTGACCGAAAACCGATTAAAAAGATTTTCCCAAATCTCAATACTTCTTATGTCAAATCTCGAGTCTGTAGACTGAAAATTAACAAAATTATTTGGTAGATAAATGTACACAGACACACACACACACACAAACAGACATTGTCGCTTTTATAGTTATACTATAGTTCCACCCGGCTTTGCTCTGGCCCTATGTACTGTTCATATGCGCATATGTATATATTTAGAAGTGTGAATATGTACGGTAATGCCGTTCTATATAATAGGCTTCCTTAACTACCATAGAGAAAAGTTGGTAGAGGCCGCAGACGTCAATTTTTTTTTAACTTTGACCCCAATTTTGACCCCCTTCAACATTTATTATTTTGGGTTCAAATTAAATTAAAATGTTTGATTCATGTCAAAGTAAACTACATGTAAAATTTCAAGTGTTTAGACCCAAAATTGTCGGAGGAGTTTGGTAGAGTCTGCAAAAGTCAACTCCTTCAACTTTGGCTTCTTGCCAGCCAAATTTTCGCCTAAAAACTGACTAAAAAGCTAGCTGTATATTTCAAATGTTTAGACCCAAAATTGACTTAATAATTTGCTAGAGACAACAAAAGTAAAATGTTTTGAACTTTGACCCTTGGAAGCTAAATTTGCAGCAAAAAACGACTAGGTCTGAAGACACTTTGCGTAAAATTTCAAATGTTTAGATCAAAAATTGGCTCAGTAAGGACAATATGTTTTAAAATTTAACCCCAATTTTGGACCCCCTTAACATTTATTCTTTTGGGCTCTAATCAGATTATAAAGTTAGATCCATGCCCAAGTAACCTATATAGAAAATTTCAGGTGTTTAGTCCCAAAATTGGCGGAGGAGTTTGGTAGAGTTTTCAAAGGTCAAATCGTTGAACTTTGACCTCTTAACAGCCAAATTTCTGACCGAAAACCGATTAAAACAATTTTCCCAAGTCACAATACTCCTTATGTCAAATCACAAGTTTGTAGACCGAAATTTAACAGAGTTATTTGGTAGGGAGGTGTGCACAGACAGACACATACACATGCACTTTCACAAATCGCGTTTCCAGGCGCATTCTTCCGGCATTTCAAAACCAACACTGTAGGTAACATCACACAGAATATTTTTTAGAGTTGAAACAACTAATGAATTTGAAAAAGTTTCTTTTCCTTTTCTTTTTCAATTATTTAAAACTAATTTATTTTATTTGTGAATATCATGTGCCTGATCAGAATCTGCAGTAAGCTTTTTCCCAACTTTCAATACGGGCTTTTGTATAAGAATCATCGCCTGAAAAAGTCTCTAGTTATTTGTAACTTGCTGACTGAAACATGCCCACGAATGTGTAGCATTCCAAATTTTATCATAAGAGATGATTCAATAAAAAAAAAAAAATTGAAAATTACGTATATTGACCCCGAAATGAAATTCATGAACTCTCGTCTAACGATAGAAAATAATCATTTTCCTAACTATGCTTCTTCTAATGCTATGATCCATCTATTGAAACTCCATGGAATAAGGAAAAATATTTAATTTCTTTGTATCTCTTTTCGTAAAATAAATTGTTGTAAGCTTTAATTTACATAATTTAAATCCAATTCTTCTACTATTGCTCTATCTGGAATATTGAGATTTTTCATTTGGTTGGGATTGTCTTATAAACATTAATATTAATATTTGTTTTACTTTTACAAATTTATTCATTTTACAAAGTGAAATTATATTTTTTCTTCTTAACAAAAACAGAACAATTTTTATGTCTTTTTCTTCTAAAAAAAAAAAAAATGCAAAATTGTTAAAAAAAAAAAATCTTATGCAAGGAAGATTACATTTTAAAATAATCTTATTCATTATTTCCGCGAAATTTTTCTGACTTCTGAGAAATTTTTAAAATTATTTCTGAACTGTATCTTTTTGTTAATCAGAAAATGACCTTTTCAGATTTTTTTTTGTATCTACCTATTTCGTATTTTTTAAAGATTTTTCGGACTATTGTTCTCACCTCGAGCGTTATTTTCGCAACGTTTCAGCTGATGTAACATTTGACCATCTTTCTACATGTCTTGTCGAACTCAGGAATCTGCGCAGAATATCAAACGAAACGCTTCGTTTGAATCACGGAGATAGCATGTTCTTGTTCCGTCAGCCATGACTGATTAAAAATTCTAAGTAATTCGCAATTGCATGTTAAGAGTCGCTCGCACTGGGAATTGAACCTTGAACCTCCAGAAAACATAACTTGCAACCGAATTTTCCCAAATACTTTATCCAATATGCAAGCATAACGTGACCGTTACGCTCGAACCGTGTTCATTTTAGTTCAAACCTCTCTCGGACCCCCACGTTATCCGGCACCGTCGAAAAATGAACAAACAAACAAACAAACAAAAATAAATAAACCCGACTCGGCTTTTCTTTCTTTTTTAACACGTCCTTTTCTCCTGGCTCGCGTTTCTCTTTCTGCTTCACTACACACCGGTCGTAAACAGTCATTTTTCAGCTTCGACTTTACACGCCTATATGTTTCAACCGCAATTTTTCTTCTGTCGACGACGTAGTGCCTTTTTTTTCTTGTCGCACTAGTTCGAGAACACTTCCTAATTTGCATATGCGTATTTTCCGGCTGCTGCTGCTAATATCCTCGCAAGCCAACTATCTTAAAGCTGCTGCTTATATTTTTCCACGCGCGACATCTAAATGGTTTTGTGTTTCTCGAAATATGTGATAATCTGAAGGAGCTAGATCAGGAGAATCTGAAGGATGAGGCAAAATTTCGCAACTGAATTCTTTCGGGTGATCTTTGATCAATAGTGCTGTGTTGAGACGAGCATTATCATAGTGGAAGAGGACTCCGTTTCTCTTAACTACAAAAGGTCGCTTTCGTGTCAACATAGTTGAGAAAATTGCAGAAAAATATGAATAATATTTTGGAAATCTAAAAAAAAGTTATAAATGAATCATGTTGATATTTTTACGTTATAATATGCATAAAAAATATCTTTTTAAATGTCATTTCTACAAAGTGAGAAAAAAATATTTGCAGCGACTTGATATTTTTTTCGTTGGGTTAGACGTTTCGTGAATGACTTCCAACTTTCCCAATTTAAAATTTCATCTTGAAAATGTAAAACGATGTTTTTGAACATCTTTATTTATAACAATGAGGACCGTTGCTCTATAACTTGGATTTTATATGTCAACAAACTTATAAATGCCACACTTTTGAATTATGTAGCTTTTAATTTGAAATATAAATTGAACGCGTGCTTTATATCCTCTTATGATGCAAATATCATCTAAATGGCTTTGCAATCCTCGGAATAAGTGATAATCCGAGGGATTTAGGTCAGCAGAATATGCAGGATGAGACAAGAATAAGTGATGATCCAAAGAAGCTTAGTCAGCAGAAGATGAAAGATGGGGCAAGATTTCTCAACCAAATTCTCCTAGAAGATCTTGGATTAGTATTGCTGTATGAGGATCTGCATTATCACGATGGAAGACGAACCACTTCCGGTTTACTAAAGACGGTTGTTTTCGAGTCAACATTGTTGAGAATAATGCAGAAAAATATAAATGTAACTTTAACTGAACGAAAAGTTATAAATTATTGAGGGTGATATATTTATTACATTTTCACCCCAAACAATACACATTGCCACTTTGGTGTAGGGGGCTACTATCAGGGGCAACAACTACTGGGGCACTATGTAGGGATTTGGGCAGCAAGATGTCTGTTCACGTTGCACTTAAACTTCTGCACGTCAGTACAGTTGGGGAAGCAGGGACCTGTAATGGAATTCCAAAGTCTAGCGGTTCTGGGGAAGAAACTACTGGAGTAGAAAGATCTTTTACATCTAGGGATCTCTACAGTGTGGGTGGGATTTTGCAACCTGTCGGGTCTGTCGAGGGTGTTCACGTCGTGGGGGCACAAGTGCTTGCAGTTCGTTAGAGCATTCACCATTAAAATACTTGTAGAACAGGCAGAGGGATGCAACGTTTCGTCGATGGGACAAAGGCTGAAGCTTAGATGCCAGTTCAGGGCCTATCAGATTTGCGACTCTCTTTTGAACCTTGTCAAGGAGCGATAGACTAGTAGCCGATACACCAGCCCAAATATGACAGCAATACTCCATACATGGGCGAATGGTTGCCTTATAGAGGTACAGGATACTTTCGGGTGTTAGTAGTTTTCCAGAACGGTAGAGAGAGTCCACTTTCCTCGCAGCGGCCCTGGCAATGCCCTCGATGTAATTGTTCCAACTCATGTTTCCTGTGAACGTTAGGCCAAGGAGCTTGAAAGACGTACTCTCAGATAAAGAGTCATTGGCCATTGCTATAGGTGGTAGAGAAGGTTTCTTGTAATTATTGAATGAAGCTAGTTTAGTCTTGGCAGCATTGAACGTGACCATCCATTTTTGTCCCCATTCCACTACAAATTGGAGGTCATCCTCTAGTGTTTCTGTCATTTCTTTAGATATGTGTCCATTTGTTTTCCTGTCGTGCCTGTTATAGAGCGTGGTGTCATCAGCATATATACCTATCTCGGGGGCAATTTTGTTGGGGAGGTCATTTATGAATATCAGGAACAGTAGAGGTTCAAGGATAGACCCTTGGGGCACTCCCGCATTTATATCATATTGTTTCGATGTACGACCGTCGAGGACAGCCTGGATTTTTCTCTTATCTAAGAAGGATTTAATTATGTTAAGTATTCTACCAGTGATACCGTATGATCTAATTTTCCTGAGGAGACCCTCATGCCATACCCTGTCAAAAGCCTTAGATATATCTAGAGCTACCGCTCTGCCCTCCCCCGCTTTGTCCAGTCAATGGTATATACGTTCAGAGATTACAGTTAGGATGTCTGCTGTGGAACGGGCATCTGTAAGGTGATAGACTAGAGCATTGTTAATTAAGGTCTCAAATATTTTGGCTAAAAGTGGGAGGAGGCTAATGGGGTGATAATTTAATGGGCCAGTTCTTTCGCCAGAATTCTTGAATACTGGTACCACAGAAGCAGTTTTCCAACAGCCCGGAAAGCAAGATTCATTAAGGCATTTGTTTTAGAGTTTGGAGAGAACTAGAGCTACTTCGGCTGAGCACTTTTTTTAATAGCATATGTTTAAGCAATAACAATGGTGATATGTTTAAGTAAAAAAATAATATGCATAAAATAAATTACAATGGTTTAAAATGCTCCTACAAACTGGCAAAAATTTTACATTGACTTAATATTATTTTTCGTCTTTTCGTTTCCTGCTTTTGTTAAACGTTTCGCGAAAAACTTCCAACTTCTGTCATCATTCCTTTGTGCCACTTACACGAACAAGTCATCATTAACTGAGCCATTCTCGTCTTAAGCGATCTAACGCGTGGTTTGTGATTATTGAAATCGATGTGAGGCACAATTTGGGGTGTTTCGGATGACTTGTATGGCCCTGTCAGCCGTCCTAAGTTGAAACAACGTTGTGTGGCGTAATTTCTCATCGAAGATTTTACAGTGAGACTGGAAACCTTCTCATTCGATTCAGTGTTTCGTGCAATTTTGACGATTCGCTGTTGACAATGTCCCACAGCAATGCAACGGCTAAGGTGACTGTGGCTAAGTGGTTAATGACATGCAATAACGATTAGGTTTGTCAAGTCAAAATCCAGTTCGTTCCACAAAAACACTTTCACCTAAGGGTATTGCCAACCACGAGGATAGCGCGTTTGAAACTTTCACATGGTCTCACTCGTAAGTAACATATGTATTTTTAGACAAAATTCTAATGAGAAAGATATCGGAGAAACGAATGCCAGCAATATAATCATCTAATTCACACGAAATGAACGCTGTACAAATCAAACATGTGTGCGTCGATATTTTCATTCTATGCGATCTTTGCGTTGTTGGAAAATTATTGACAGTTGTCTGAAGACTTCACGCATCAGACATAGGAACAAGTTGTCAAGATAGAAAAAAATTATTGACTATCTTGACACCTGCAACACTTTGTGTGTCATCAGGTGCTACAAATTAAATTAGCTGCATCTGCTAGACGTTTTGTAACACCGCTTATTGCACGTTGTGCATTTAGTGGAGTTTTCGTCAATTCCGAGGTTAGATATGTTTATCATCGTAACATGACAATCCACATTGGAGCATGCCTCGCTTACATGACCATCTTTGAGGATGTGTGCAATAGTCTGGACGTCGCCACCGCAGGGGCACCGAGCATCATGTACATAGCCCCACTTGTGCAGGTTGTTGTTTTAATAACCTCCAATCAGGCCCTGTTGAGTGTTACCCACTCTTTCTAGGGGGAGATCAGAGTCTACCGGGAGGACTTCTGTTGGTGCCGGAAAGGGCCTTGTTATTGTCTTTGGCGGATTCATTCCAACAACGCATGCGAAAGGACGCTGGTTGTTAGCCAGAGCCCTGTGACAAAGGCAAAGCTCTCTCGAGATGGTAGACGCTGTGACATCCCTTGGTGTCCAAATAAGGGATGCGGATTGTCGTTGCTCTGCTTGTCCCACTCTGCCTTCACTATTGCCTCTTGGCGGATCTGCAGTAAAGCGATTCCGGACATTGTGTAGACAGATTGGTCGATTTCAGGTTGCCGATAATAGTCCTGCGTGCCTTCGATGGCGACCTTTACAGCATGAACAGAACGAGTCCATGCTGCTGCAGTCGAGAATCACAGCGCTAAAGCTGACAATTAGAGATTCTGCATGGGTATTTGCCTTGTGGTACAAAAATAATCTCTGGAGTCAGATATCATATGCTTCGTCTTTATCGTGTTAATTTTGCGTTGCTGCTTTTCAAGCGTTAAATTACACCTGTTAAATGCTGTATTCATTTCTGTTATGCTGATAAGAATATCATAGGCAAAACGACCGTCGTGAACACACAAACTGTGCAACATGTGTGAGAGTTTTGTCAGCTCGTCAAGGGAGCTTATAAAAAGGAATGCAAGAGTGGGGTGATTATCGTCATCCTAACGGTTCAAAAAGCACTGCCGCAAAATTCACAGCTTTGATCGAATCTAGAAATTGCAGTCACCCGAGAATAAATCCTATAAATTTTGATTAAACACAAACATAAGCCAATAAATACAAAAAAAAAAAAAAAAATGACATATGATGTGCCTTCAACAAGTTTCCAGGCATGTTTCGTATTGGTACTTGCATTGATAGTAAACACATGAAACTCTAAACCCCTTCAAAGTAATCTCCTCCAGCTGCAATGCACTTGTTGTACCGTTCCAACAACTTCTGGAAAGCCTGATCGATGAAATTCTTTATTTGGCCAATCAACTTTGGTGTTCTGACTCCCTTACTCCGCCCACACCTCTCATCATCCTTCAGATTTCCTTGAATCTTTTATGTAACCCAAAACTGATGCTTGATTCATGCAAGATGGTCCAAAAGCAGTCTGAAGTATTCCATAGGTTTCTGTGGTATTTCTTCCAAGTTTAAAAAAATCTTATTACATATCGTTCTTCTAAATTGTCCTCACGTCCAAATTGCATTTTTTGCAATTCACCTGTAACAGTCGGGCTTTAGTAGGGTGTATTCCAATTCCTGCTGAAAGTGTTCATTTTAGTCTGAAATCACGTACAGCAATAACAAACTGAATTTTCAAGAGTCTATGACAATTTTAAAGTCCTGTACAAAAAGTCTAGAAACTTATTTAAGGCACTTCGTAATAAACAAACAACAAAAATTGATGGATTTCATTTTTTTTTATTATTGGAGATTTTCTTTTAGAGAATTGTAATGAATAAATTATACAAATTCGCTGCAGTTTATTTTTATTAAATAAATAACGAATATGAAGGTTTATGTACAAAAATATCAACCAGTTGCCATGGTAACGGTTGCTAACAAGTGATGGTCGAACACAACAGTGACCATACAGACGAAAACAATAAAAAAAACAACAAAGAAATATTAGACATCGCCACTACCACCAACAAAATGCGTTTGGGAACAGAAAAAAAAGGTTTTGCTTTCAAGTCAATCGTTTCGCAACTTTCATAAAATATATTTTCCTCTCCTCATCTTCAAATGTCTAATTGGAATTACATTTTCGTCGGTCTGTAAAGCTTAGGTTCGTAATAACATTGTCATCACTAAACGCACAGATTAAATGGACGTCTCTTAAAATAAAACGATATTTTCTCAGAAGTGCTGAATACGTATGTAGAGCTTTATAAGCAAAATTATATAAACTTTAAACTATCCCTACGCGGATTAATCTAGGTTTTGACGATGTTATTCTTATCGTGCGTAGTTTGTGACTAGTTTTTGAATCACTCACGATAGTAGCAAGAGTGAGAAGAGATGTTAGGTATTATGTGTACGCTTGATAAATATATTCGTGAAAGGGGAGAGTTACATTGTTCCAGACAATTGGTGTCAGTTTGAATATCATCTTTGCAAATAACCTTTTATATAGATTTTCATAATTTGTTTTATTTTATAAAATTTATTACATTAGTCTTCCTTTAATTATTTTCGACATTTTTGAAACCATGACGAGACGATTAACATCGTCGAAATGCGGATTGATTGGCGTAGGGATTTTCTAACCCTTTTTAATTTTGATCTCAATTTACAGTTGCCAGCACCAATGATAACATTAACAATATTGATTACTAGCAGGGTGCCCGGCGTTGCTCGGGTGTTTGGAGGTGTATGCTGTGCAAAAAAAGCAAAAAAAAAAACAAAAAAAAATGGTTAATTTTTTAAAACTTTGACCCCTATTATGACCCCTTAAAATTTATAGTTTCGGGCTCAAATCACTTTATTAAATTAGATCCAGGTTCAAAGAACCTATATCTAAAATTTCAAGTGTCTAGACACAAAATTGTCGGAGGAGTTGGTAGAGTTCTTAAAGGTCAAATCGTTGAAATTTGACCCCTTAACAGCCAAATTTCTGGCTGACACCCGTCACATCGATTTTCCCAAATCTCAGTACCCGGTATTTCAAATTTCGAGTCTATAGACTAAAAATTGACAGAGTTATTGCGTAGGGAAATGTACACAGACAGACAGACACGTTCACTTTTATAGATATATAGATAAGTGACCAATAAAACTGAACTGTAGCGTATGTTTACGTTTGCGAAAATAGATGCTTATATTACATGGGGTTTGATAAAAATCAACAGAAAAGCCCTGAACCTTTTTGGCCATGTAAAACGATCAACCACTGACCTGTCAAAGTTATGCTGCTTTGAGGGTATGTTAGAAGACAAGAGAGGCTGAGAAAAGCCAAGGAGAAGGTGGAGAGAAAATGTTTTTAGTTGGATCGGAAGGAATGGCGAAAAATAAGTCACGTGGGTTCGCAATTCGCAACAAGCGGAAGATGCGGCTCATTATGACATTGAGTTTTACGGTAATCCATAAAAAATTATATTTTTTTAAATGAATACGAATCATTAATTTTACGGGAATCGGTAAAAATATTGAAATCGTCCCATCACTAATACACACACACATGTTATGAAAGTATACTTCGCAATTAAGCTACACAGAATATTCCGCGTAGCTTAATTGCCATATATATTTTCATAATTACCTAGCTCCATGTATTGGGCACTGTTCAAGTAAATACTGAAAAATTTACACAAGTAATGATATATATATATATATATATATATATATATATATATATATATATATATATATATATATGTGTGTGTGTGTGTGTGTGTGTGTTGGCCGGAAATTGAGAGGATATTGAAGAGCATTTGGAATTTATACACAGGAATTCTATTCGAATCTACGGGGGTTAAAAAGGCAGAGGCACTTTTTTTTTTTTTTTTTTTTAAAGGTTGATATTAAACGTTATAGAAAAGATCTCTAGAATTTTTACAACCATACAAAAATATAATTAGGCCAACGTGGTATTTTGTAAAGTTTTTTTTTTTTTTTTTTTTTTTTTTTTTTAATTGAAAGAGAAAAAAAAACACATGAAATTGTTAGCTATTTCCTACGTTAAAAGTAAATGCACCTTCAAACGGAAACCATTAGAATATAACATTCAAGTTGACACAAAGCCAAAGTAGGGAAAAATTGGAACACCTAAAAGGAGATTACAGAGGGCAAATGGTTTTAAGCAGAGCTAAGCGATAATCTTGGCTGCCATTTTGGTTGTGTCGCTTAAGAGCCTTCATCGAAATAAATTTTTCAAATAAATTATCTTAACGACTTCGCGTTAAAATTATGTGGTTCGGTGAAGAATTATAATGCATTTGCTATAATTTTTTTTTATAGTTTAAGAGTTATTAACTGAATTATTCGATTTTCAAACTCTACTCATTAAATTAGACTAGTTCGGCAATTATACGTCAAATGAAGTCTTCCAAGTAATCTATTGTATTTATCAGCGTAGACTTTGGATTTTACGCATTTCAAACGAAAATAATCGGGTTATAGCACACTAACCAGATGGCTACTTGACAGGTTTATTTCGTGAAATTATTCGTTCAAATGTTTTATTCAGTAAATTGATCGTACAATTTGCAAACGCTGTCAGTTTTTATGATTTGCCATAGCAAGCTGAATTTAAAATAACGGATAGTTGCCAAATATGTACTTAAATTCGCCGCCTATAAAACCATTAAAATTTCCATATATGCTGGGTGTTTTATATGATAGGCAAATATATTAAAAAACGTTAAAATTTTTACTTTTATTCCGAGGCGAGGATTTGTTTTTAAGTCAAACTTAAAAAGATTTGTATTAGTACAAGATGGCGCGGAGGGACAGAGTTCAAATATGTTTAATATCACTATTTGATTAAATGTTACAAGGTTGGGGTCAGCGTAGAATAAAAAAAAAATTAGAAAAATAATCCATATAGGCATTAAAACGGTTTTGTTTTTACATACTAAACGAGTTATCGTTTCGATTTAAAATTCATTTAGTATTACGCGGCAAACTTGAGAAAAGCACGCTTAAAATGTGTCAACATTATCTTAAGCGCAATCACAACATCAGGTCAAATTCGGTCGCTGATTGGATTTCGCTTATTCAGATAATATTGCGACATTTTTTCAAGTTGACATGTGTAATACCAACTGGATTTGAAATCTAAAATATTTCTGTGATAATCTACAAATAAAAGCATTTTCAATGCTCTCGTCGTGACTTAATGTTTGTCCATTTATTTCTGTGGTAAATTACAAATTAGTTATATGTTCCAGTTTTAACACGAAAATATGGCGACCCAGATTAATCTGTTAACCAGATTCATTTAAGACAATGTACAGTTTTTTTTTATTTATTTTAAATGGAAACTTTACAGAATGTAATACCAAAACTTTAAAATGGACGAAATATGTTCGCTATGAAAATCTAAAATTTTACAATTTAAAAAAATAAATTTGTTTCCAGTTGCAGAAATATGTACAAATCTCATGGAATTTCAATGTTCAACAAAATATTTTTAGTGTGGATATTTACAAAGATTTCGACAGAATTTGGACGGAAGTTGTAAGTAATTTGGTTTCAGATGTAAAGAAAAATGGCATTCAGTGACGTAGATCTCAAAAACTCTAAATTTAGCTACCCTCCTCCCCTGTAATGCTTCTGTACTTTTTATTGTTGGTGAGGGGTGGGGGTGAAAGAAACATCAAGTGACCTTGCTGTTCAAAACGTCATCCTTTGAAAGCCTTTGTAAGAAAGACAACATTTAGTGTAAATTAATACCAACTGTGGGGGGGGGGATCAGTTTTATTTATTTTTTTTTTTTTAATTTAAAAAAAAAAAAAAAAAAAAAAATACGACATCTTGTTGGATTTGAGGATCACTTAATAGAAAATAGATTTGGATTTTTTTGTTGAATTGAAAGATGAATGGACGGAATAAGTTAAACTTTCATTAAAAATATTTTACTAAGGTAAGAGTACAGAGCAGAATAGTTAACAGAAATAGTAAAAAAATTACTTAAAAATCCTGCATTTGATACAAGTTATTTACAGTCACGAATATTTCTAGCATGCTGAAACTTAAATTTGATTTCCCTCGAAGCAGTTTTTGAGACGCAAAAAATACCTAGGTGTTAGTTCCCTGTAAATTAATTTTTTTTTTAAATATTATCAGGCATTAACCCTCCAGTTAGCCGACATATTGGTAGCCATTTTGTTTCCTCATATTCTGAGGAATTATCGTTGGAGTAAAATTTTTGCGAAATAAATGCACTTTTTCAACATGTTTTAAACATGCAGCTCGGTAGGCACTAAATTCCTTGCATTTTACGTTTATTATTTCATAAATAGTATGCACTTAAATTCTGAATATTTAGACACTTTATGATTAACATTCATTTCTGAAGACTTTTCATTAGAAAAAGATTTCTTCACGGAAAAGACATTGTTATTCGTAATTTACAATTAAGAAAAAAAATTTAAATTAATCCGCGACAAATTTCTATTAAGTTTCAAATAAACGATTAGTTTCGAAAATCGTTAAAGATATCCCTTAAAACAATTCTCTAGCGTTCCGAAAATTTAAAGTCATCCTCAGCCTGTAAGGTTATTTAAGATATGAAAGGCTTGCTTAAAGATTGAGGGGAAAAAATAAGAGTTAATTGTGTCTCTTCTAGTTCAGGACATTTGATGGACTTTAAAGTTCTGAAAGATAAAGTAAATAAAAACAAAAACAAAGAATCCACTGATGCAAACTGGCGAAAAAAAAAAAATCAGATAAATTAAAGATGGAGGTTTTTAGTAACAAATATTTCGAAAATGAACTGATCTTTACACTCTGCTGATGAAGGAGAGTTACTAATTATATACGACAAAGTAAGGCGCGCGCGCGCACACACACACAAATAACTATGCATGCTGATGCTATTCGTGTGACATTTAGGCACGTCATTCGAGCAATTTCGTGCATATTCAGATTGGCATTTATAGAGATAAAAAGACAATATTTTTGTGCAGCTACTTATCACGGAATGAAGATTGTATATTCCAAAAATCAAAAATTGATAATTTTTGTAGTTTTCGAAAAACAAATTTGCTGTTCTGTACTGATAAGCGATAGACGAGGCCATATGTCTTTAAAGAACATAAGGGGGAGGTAATCAAGTTTCCCCCGTGCATTAGGATTATCTGCCCTTGTCCACCGATTCGTTGATTTATTTTTTCACCCTAATCGAAAAGGGAACCTTTTTTTTTTTCCAAGAAAATAAAACGTGATCAAATTCTGATTTTTGGAATTTTTCATCTTCCCGCGACCTATACGTACAGACATTTCTGTACTTTTTAAATGCCGCCATAAGTGCGAATTTGAATAAGCACCTACAATTCAGTTAAAAACAAGCGGATTTAAATTTAAACGAACGGGTAGGCGTTTGTTTTCGCTAAGATTTGGAGGAATTAATTTGACATAGTTGTCTTATTTTTTTTTTTAAATTAACATTTACTGTAAAAACATTTACAAAAGGTAAAAATATTTTTTGGGATTCAACAGTAGCACCCCTCCCCCCCCCCCAAAAAAAAAACCCCACACAATTCAGTGTTACTATAGTTACAAGTTCTTTAGTATCTGGATTATTTTGCATGCTTTTTAAGTTTCATTCAGTTTTTACGAGCGGTTTCACAAACAAGATAGTGGCATACATGGTTAAACAAACCTGCCGCCATCTTGTTTGTAAAACCGCTCGTAACTAAATATTTGATATTGAAAAAGAGCATTCAAAACTATTTTAAAACACTAAAAATAAACCAAGTAGCTACAAAAGTAACTTTTATCGGCTATGGTAACATTTGTATATTTGAGTTTTATTTTTACCTTTTTTTTTTGCTCCTCTGCTAAACCCAATATTTTTTTCTTTTAAGGGAACATTTTATTATGCCCAACTCGTGTTTAAAATATCCCATTATATGAATAAATAATTAGAGCAATTCATCGTACCTAAATATCACGAATAGCATGAGTTGTCTTGCCTTTGTAGGGCCTCAATTTGTCGTACTTATTGAAGATTTGTCTAAACCAGGAAAACCATGGAAAAAAAAAAAAAAAAAAAAAAAAGATTTTCTTCAAAGTAAAGTGAATTCACTGACGAAGAATTAATGGCGCTGCCAAATACTTTCGAGGACTTTTTTTTGTAGAAAATTCGGCAAGCCAATACCTGGATTTTCCCGTTAAAAAAAAAAAAAAAAAAAAATGGTTAATTCAAACCCAAGAACGCATTTTGTTTGGATTTACTATTTAAGGAATAACTACCCTACAACGGGTATTTGTAAATTAAAAATAATCATGGTCTTGTGGTTTTGTCAGGTCTGGAAAGTTTCTGGTGAAGACAACTATTTTTTTTTTTGACAAAAATAAACTGTTGGGGGCGGTGTTCTCAAACATGCAACAAACATTTAAAATCAAATTTTTGTCAAGAATGTCTTTAAGAAATAAAAAACTGAAGTCTTTAACGAAATGCAAATCTGGCAAAAAAAAATAAATAAAAGTCACGTATAACGTTCTTCGCATTTTTTTATGTGCTCGTAGACTTCTGCTAATCGTTCTTTGAGGATCTTTACATTTTTCTCGGGTAAACTGGGTAGGAGATAGTGATAGCTCTCATTTTCTAAAAAGGCATCACGGAGAGCCTCGCCGACGTTACCGGCGAAATAGAGTTTCTTTAAGGCATCCACGGTCGGTTTGCGAAATATGCAAAGCGAGTTCAGCATAGTTTCGTGATAGATGTGGTATTTGTCCAGAAGGCGATAGCCGTGGAAAAGGCCAGACTCGTTGTCGAGGAAGACCAACTGCTGATTGGAAGGAATTTTAAGCAAATTGTGCGTTGGATTCTTCATCATGTTCGCATTCCATTGTTTGTTGAACATATTGTTGACTACTCTGTCCAAATTAGCCACCAGATAATCAAAGAGAATCAAATCCGACCACTGAGCTAGTTCACACAACTCCTTATCACTTTTGGAAGCGAGATCTGCTTTCTCTACCGGATGGAGTTCGAGTCCTTCTCCGCGCAGTTCTTTTGGGATAAAGGTTGGTTGCAGACCCGCAATATACTGACTGAGGACAATCACTTGATCCTCCATCCATTGAGACTCTGCAATGTCTAAGTGGATCTCGCTCCATCGACTGTGCTTTGGCTGGACCGCAAGGGTGATGGACGGAGCTACGTTTTTTATCTTAAGCAAGCGACTGAGATAGTAGGAAAATATGTCCCCCTGGATCTGGTCCGTATTTAGACGGTACCGTGCGCACGCTTTGCTAGAATCTCGGAAAGTTAAGAGCCGGTTCTGCATTCGGCCACAGCCTTCTTCCATTTTTATGATCTGCAAGGTGCTGGCCTTACGCCGCCAACTCGCTCGTTTTTCTTCAGAAAATCCCATCACACAAGCATTTTCGACGGAAGGGCGCCAATAAATCCCATCCACAATGTCCGACAAAGATAGATTCGATACCGTAGTAGATGCTTCAGCCATTATTGGAACTTTCGGCTTCTGTGAAGTTTTTTCTGTAGGCCTCCCATTTATCGGAATGGTTAGAGTTAAATGAACTTCATTATCATTCGGTAGGTTCTTTTCCGACTCTTGATGGACGTTATTGGGATTGTTGGGTTCTAAGTATGCCGGGGCATCAGGATGTGGCGTTTCTTTAAGAGCAAGGGAGTTATTTTTGTATTGCACTACAGCGGATTCAGTTTGCAGTGGCCGAGCGAGGCCCTTCTCACTTCCGTACGATCCGATAACGAGCTGTTCGTTAAGAGGAGCAATCATTCTTTTGCCGATGACAGCGCTCTTTGCTTCCCGGCTGACCGCATCATAGTGAATATTAATAGTCTGCTGTAGTTCATCGTGGCTAGAAGGCACAGATACCCCGGGTAGCTGGATGAGAAGACCAACAAGAATCCCAAAACAAAAGCCAAGTCCCGTCATAAAGAGGACGGTGTACTTCATGTTGAGTTCGAGACGTCGAGGAAGTCGGAGTAGACCCAGCTTTGTTGAAGAACAGTCGTGACATTTACATTCGTGGAGGGAGACACTGCAAAATGGCGACGAGGCAAATTCTCGTTGGCTTGACAACGCGCGTTTCTCTTCCATAAAAATACACCAGGCTATTCCAAATTTATATTTAAGGGATGTAAAAAACACAAACAAAAAAAATGAACGACACGTTGGTAGAAATTGCAAACGATTATCACAGTCGGGTTTTTTTTTTTTTTGTCCGAATCGACAATTTTTATATTTGATCAGGTTTTTTGGATTCCAAGTTTTGTAGATCTTTCTTGATTTTCCATGAAAATATATACCGGAATTCTTTACGTCTTGGAGAATCTTTTTGCAAAAACAATTTTGTGGTAAATGTCCAGAAAGTAAAAATTAAGATTCCAGGAATTCCGCTACGAATTTGTGGAAAAAATCTTTGTCGTCCGATAATTTATCTGAAATAGAAAAGAAATACATATTTAGAAAAGATAAATATATAAATTAAAAAATACATGAATTAAAAAATACATAAATTAAAAAAAAATACATAAATTAAAAAAAATACATAAATTAAAAAAATATATAAATTAAAAAAAATACATAAATTAAAAAAAATACATAAATTAAAAAATATATAAATTAAAAAATACATAAATTAAAAAATATATAAATTAAAAAATATATAAATTAAAAAATACATAAATTAAAAAATATATAAATTAAAAAATACATAAATTAAAAAAATATATAAATTAAAAAAATATATAAATTAAAAAATACATAAATTAAAAAATACATAAATTAAAAAATACATAAATTAATAAATACATAAATTAATAAATACATAAATTAATAAATACATAAATTAATAAAATACATAAATTAAAAAAATACATAAATTAAAAAAATATATAAATTAAACGACTAATTTATATTAAAAAATGTGACTGTACATTATAATTGGAAATTAAAACAAAACTGCATTTCACGTCAAAAAAAATATTACATCTTATGTCGAAATTAGTAAGGAAAAACATCACTATTATTAGCGGGGGACCCGACGTTGCCTGGAATCGAATGATCAACCAATGTTTCACACTCCCATATGTTTTTTTTATTAAAATTTGAATTTGCTCATTTTTTAATTAAATCCATTGATTGCCTGCTCTAGTTAGGGACCCATCGCAGTGCATCAGGAGGTAGCTTCACATGCCTCCACGCAGTGACTTAATCCATAATACATTGTAATATATATATTACATAGTAGAGAACCTGCTGCTGATTTTATTAAATCATATTATATGTAATGGCTCAAATTAAAAGTTTAAAAGGCAATTAGTTTAGTTCAATTGTGTTCTAAACAGAAGCATTCATTTCAAATGCACTTTTAATGTTAGGCTGTGTAAGGTGTTAACTTTGTTTAAAATCGTCTGTTCCTCCTTTCATTGGATTTTTTTTCGATTATCGATACTTATCGAAGACATTTCAATACAAAACATATCTAAGAACACTGAAGTACATTTGTGCGAAATTTCATAAAAATCTGTACAGTCGTTTTGGAGTACATAGTGAACGAACTCGAACACAGACGAATTTTCTTTTCTATAATATGGATCTTGGATCCGTCATTTCCTAACTTGAAATCCCGGGACTTAACTGAAAATAAGGGAGATAAGTCAGTTAGCCACACGGAATTGGTCGCAATAGAAGAAATCAATAAAAGTGCATTATTCAATAAAATTTAATTTCTTTCTAGGAAAAAAATTGCTCGTAGAACTTTCATTTAATTTTAGGCACAGACAGATGATTGGCGTTGCGTGATTGGTGCAACGGTATGTCTCAGAATCTGCAATCATGCATGCCGAGTTGACGCCGTATCAATTGCGTTAAAATATGCACTTCTGATCAAATATTGAAAAACATTTTAGGGTTCATCAGGTGTAATATTCCCAACCTTAAGAAACCCTCAATATTGGTTATTGCTTTGAAAACCTTATCTGTGTAGATCTTTAACTAACGAAGCCAGATAGCGGACGACCCCCCCCTTCTGTGCCAGTATACAAATCTAATAAAGATGTTAGTTACAGAAATATGAAGACATTTTCTGAAACCGAAAACGAAACCATTTAAAACAAAAAGATAAATACATCTTGTTGAAAACATTCAAAATCGAAACTACTTCCCTCCATTTCGCTCCACCCACATCTTGTTTGAAAATGTTGTGGCTTTTCAGAAAAGACAAATAAACGTTGTCGGCTGAAAGGTAGCAATTTGTTCAAACGTGTGGTCTGGCGCGCGGCGGAAGGGGGAGGAGGGGCACTTTTCAATTTATTTGCTTTGATTGTTGTGGTTTTTATTCTCTTTTCTTCTTTCTCCCCCCCCCCTCCCGTCCGCATCTTCTCTTTTTTTTCTTTCCAGAGTTTGCAAACAATTTGTCGTCTGTCATCGCCATCATAAAACCTTGCTCGGCTAAGTGGCAACAGTCGGTAATCGGAGAATCCAACGGAAAGCACTAATTCTCTCTAACTTATACACCACCACTCAACGTCCCAACTGCCGAACGTAACCGCGACCAACAATAACAAGGGTCTCCAACGTTCCGTATTGATCGTCGCGATAAGAAATGGCGGCTTTAAGATGCGTTGAAGGAGAAATGTTTATTGTTTGGCATCAGGATGCTTCAAGATGTCACCTCGCACTCGCCTTTTACCATCAGAGACCCATTACCTCTACTAGATGTGCTTGGACTCTACCATCCGTTTTATTTTTATTTGTTCTTAATTTCAAAAGATTAAAATTCTGTAGCCATTCATCTAAGACTTTCAGGCTGGTTTTGTAACTTCCCTGTTTCGGATTAATATTAAAAAAAAAAAAAAGTTAGTACGGAATCTGGAAAAGCATTGGAAGCGTCCAATCACTAATATCAACATTCAAATATGTTAGCTTTATAACAAGTGCTCAGCTGTTCATAGTATTGAGCACTTTAGGATTCAATGCATAGCTTTTACTACAAATACTTAATACTTTGAAGATGGCAGATATATTTTTATCGGCTTTGAAATAAAAAGGCGCCTTAGCTTGTCCGTAGCGAATACAGTTTTCTAGAAACTCAGACCTTTATTGGATCTGATCATGGAACGGAAATGAACATTGGAAATTGTTAAACAAAATGAACACAGATCGCATAAACCTCAGCTGGATTTTGAAAGGAAGTAAAGGGGGGGGGGTGACAAAAGACATTAAAATGTGAGATGCAAAAGAAAGGGTAAATTTAAAAGACTGCATTTTTTTTTGTCTAAGCAGTCGAAAAATAAAATATGAGGATTTTTTTTTATTGTGCGTATGTAAACTGACAATTAAGCGTGGACACTTCTGTTTAATGGTTAAGTATGACTGACCAACAAACATGACACAATGATAAAGAACTCCCCACATTTTAAAAGTCTGGCTTGTCCTTAAGGAAATACAAGTAAAGATGAACAAGTGAAGCATGCATTGCTCCCCGTGAGTGCACAGTGAACGAGGCATAAAAAAGCAACTAAGTTCAGCATTTGCCCCCCCCCATTTCGCTCCAAAAGTCCCCAAGGGACGTCAAATCCAGGTGAAAATGAACAAACGGTGCAGTTTTAGGCCTTAACATATGTAAATTTGAGTTCTGCACCATGAAATAAATAAATAAATAAATAAAAATGACCAAGTCCATCATTTGCCCCCCCCCCATTTAGCCCCAGAAGTCTCAAAGGCCTTAACATATTTAAATTTGAGTTCAGCACCATGCAAAACTGCTAAATAGACATACACAGAAAATTTTGGACAAATATGGTCAAATAGTCCCCATAATGGAGTGTTTTTATTAGCTCTAAAAGAGCCCCTGGGGCACACCCAAGAGTTATCGCAAAGTATAGACAAACAAAATTATATAGAAATCAGTTAGTTACAACTTTTCAGAAAGTTTTATAAAAATGCGAAGCATCAATTTTTTTTAATAAGCACAAAAGTGTCAATTTTAGCCACTTTAACCCGAAAGGCATCCTCAGAAAATCCGTTCTGTTACTTTTTTTTTTTTTTTTTTTTTACTTATATCATGTTTAATGTTTGTGCGAAATTTCAAAAAAAATTCCAAGGCATAGTTATTGAGAAAAGTGCGGACAGACGAACAGACAAGGGTCAATTTATTCGTTTGTTGGCTTCGTTGTTAAATACCCCAAAACCGCCTTTACATTCGTACTCAACTCTTTGTGATCTCAGGCTTCAATGATCCTTACGAGCGCCGTTCATATACGTCCGTATTATTCGAGGGTCTACTGGAAAAGCGACGTTTAGCCTGGTCACTATTAAAATGGGTCACCAGTTGGTAAAACAAGGTGCTGGATGCGATCTAAAGCACGAAGAGTGACGGGCGCCGACAGGCCTTGTCCAAGACGCGCCGCATGAAATACGGCGTTCGTACGACCACAAGGAGACTCATCCATCTTTGCAAAAGAAGACGACCGTTATCAGTCAACCCTCACTGTGACGTCACTCACATGAACTTGTCCCATCTCCTCCTCTCGTGATACAAGAGTAACTATAAATGCTATTTAAAAGTGAAATGTGACGGACCGAGAGACAGTTTTTTATAAGACGCATCTAAGTAAACGCAGTCTTTTATCGAGGCGGGCAAAACAACAATACTCGAATATAAAAAGGATATTTCATGTGTGAGAAACTCCAACGGTGCATTTTTTTTCTTTTTTTTTTTGTGCTCGGACGAATCACTAAAGTAAACGAATCGACCTGAACGAACAATTAAAAAACATGGCGGACGACAAAAGATTCACCGGCGCCGCGCACGTTTATTATTATTATTATACAGAAGAACGTCACAAACAAACAAACAAAAAGAACGATGATGACTAATGTTTAGGAGGAGGAGGAGGAGGAGGAGTTATTGTTGTTTGTGTGTTTACTTATATATTATCTCGTTTGATTCGGTCTACGTAAGTATCAAGAAAAACGTCCCCACTCTTACCCATTTAATCTCTATCGTCACCACCGATAGACAAGGCCCCTTAAAAGAAACATGACGTCACGCATAGTAGGCAAAGATGGTGACATCTCTATCCTTATCATTGCATTGCATCAAAGTTGAGTAAATATATAAATTACTATCAACGTAACAGAGGGAGATCTTTAAAACTTGAAGTTGTTATGTTTTACGGCATATCAATCCTAATCGGCGTATTTAATGCCAAATCCAGTGATTTAAAAAAAAAAAAAAAAAAAAAAAAAAAAAAAAAAAAAAAGAAATTAATGGTTTCATCTTCAAATATTTATTCATAATATTTTGTTTGGTTGATTTATGAAGAAAAAATGTCATTTGTTTTACAAAATATGACTGAATTTTGTAAATACTCTTTAGCATGCCCGGTCCTTACAACGAATATATATTTGTAAATATAAACATTTCTTTCTCTCTCTCTCGTGTGTGTGTGTGTGTGTATATATATATATATATATATATATATATATATATATATACACATTTCTTTATATATATATATACACACACACATTTCTTTATATATATATACACACACACACATTTCTTTATATATATACGCACACACACACACACACACACACACACATTTCTTTATATATATATATCCACACACACATTTCTTTATATATATATACACACACACATACATTTCTTTATATATATATATATATACATACACACATACATTTCTTTATATATATACACACATTTCTTATATATATATACATACATTTCTTATATATATATACACACACACACACTTCTTATATATATATATACACACACACACATTTCTTATATATATATACACACACACACATTTCTTATATATATATATACACACACACACATTTCTTATATATATATACACACACACACATTTCTTATATATATATACACACACACACATTTCTTATATATATATACACACACACATTTCTTATATATATATATACACACACACATTTCTTATATATATATATACACACACACATTTCTTATATATATATATACACACACACATTTCTTATATATATATACATACACACATTTCTTATATATATATATACATACACACATTTCTTATATATATATATACATACACACATTTCTTATATATATATATACACACATTTCTTATATATATATATACACACATTTCTTATATATATATATACATACACACATTTCTTATATATATATATACATACACACATTTCTTATATATATATATATACATACACACATTTCTTATATATATATATACATACACACATTTCTTATATATATATATACATACACACATTTCTTATATATATATATACATACACACATTTCTTATATATATATATACATACACACATTTCTTATATATATATATACATACACACATTTCTTATATATATATATACATACACACATTTCTTATATATATATACATACACACATTTCTTATATATATATACATACACACATTTCTTATATATATATACATACACACATTTCTTATATATATATACATACACACATTTCTTATATATATATACATACACACATTTCTTATATATATATACATACACACATTTCTTATATATATATACATACACACATTTCTTATATATATATACATACACACATTTCTTATATATATATACATACACACATTTCTTATATATATATACATACACACATTTCTTATATATATATACATACACACATTTCTTATATATATATACATACACACATTTCTTATATATATACATACACACATTTCTTATATATATATATATACACACATTTCTTATATATATATATATACACACATTTCTTATATATATATATATACACACATTTCTTATATATATATACACACACACATTTCTTATATATATATACACACACACACACACACATTTCTTATATATATATACACACACATTTCTTATATATATATATACACACACATTTCTTATATATACACACACACACACATTTCTTATATATATATATATACACACATTTCTTATATATATACACACATTTCTTATATATATATATATACAGACATACATACACACACATTTCTCTATATATACATATATATATATATATATATATATATATATATATATATATATACACACACACACATTTCTTTGTAAGAAGGCGCACGTGAGCGCGTGGAAAGTATCAACAGCAGCAAAAGAAAGCTGGCATGTAAAGAGATTAACAGCAGCAGAAAAACGTGCATATGCGAATTAGGAAGTGTGCGTGAGAAGATGAAAGAAAAGAGAAAGGAAAGAAAAATGCAACCCGAGCTCGCGGGAAAAACAAAGTGGACGAGGAAGAAAATGGTGGCTCCACACTCCCCAAAGCCCGCAAGCTGGGGCCTCACCATCGGATATATTTTAAGGTCATATCAAGGATCAACATATTTGGCTTGTTTAACATAATAATTAGGTATGTTTACCTTGCGTTGCTCGAATGCAGATATGTTATCGAGTGGAGGGGGATCTTAGAGAATAACAAAAAATAGCCTGGTTTATATTTTTTAAATTGAATTTTGAAAATTCGTTAGTGTTCATTTTTGATTTCAATAGTCGATTAAATATACAAAATAATGCCAAAGTTTCGTATAAGCGTTAAACACGCAGACACATAATTTTTTTCAATAAAGATTAGTGTTAGCTCATGAAAAAATATATTGAGCACTTTTAAGTATGAAGTTTTCAGTATTGATTCGGAATTAGACTGGAACGATTGTTCTTTAGATATATAAATTTTCTAATTGACTTTTCTAGGACTATCGGTAAGAAAATTTGCCACTTGAAATATATGAAACCTTTACTGAAAATAGAAAATATTTCATTCATAAATTTGTTGTAACAAAATTCCAATCTATATATCTATAAAAGTGAGAATGTGTGTGTGTGAGGACACTTCTCAACCTATATACTCAACGAATTTTGATCTACAGATATGAAATTTGATATATAGGGTAGAAATGCTTTTAATCCGTGTTCATCCGGAAAAAGGGCTGCTAAGGGGTCAAAAGTGAAAAATTGGGGCTTGGGGAGGGGGTCATCGGATTTTTATGTTTTTCAACTATTTCACAACTGCGCATGTGCGAATCGTTCATATGTTAAGAATAAGTAGGTTTGAAAGCACTTTTTAAAGGCCCTATCAAGCTGGTCAAATGGTTATCGTACTTGACTCCCTGTCTTTAGGTTTTGGTTTCGATCTCAGCTTGAGTTTTTTTTTTTTTTTTTTTTTTTTTTTTTTTTTACTTTACAAGAGGTGAATTGTTTTACAAAAGTCCTAATACTCGCATGTACATGTCGCAATTTCTTTCCGTTCTTTTTTTTACTTCATTTTTTTTTAATTTAACGTTACGTTTAATACCGAGCAACGCCGGTACATCTAGTTTATTTATAAATACTCACATTTTACTAATTTTGATGTAAATTTATGTTTCATTTAAATGAGGGGGGGGGGCGTGAAAACGAAAACGAAAGGAGGGTTCGATCGGCTTGTTCACTTGCAATTTATAAAAAAATATTTGAAAATCAAATCGATCCCTCTAAAAACAAACAAACAAACATTGGAACATTTTTAAATATTTGTTCATGAAAAATACAAAATAGCGAAACAAACAAACAAATAAACAAAAAAAATCACTGGATTAAAACCAATATCAAAAAATCGATAATTAATAACATGAAACAAATTATTATCGTATATTTTTTGCGATCAATATAAGGATTAAAAAAAAATACGTTTATCGAACAGAGTTGAATCAACTTGAATTAAAAAGACCAACTTGCGAATTCCTTCATACATACATATATATGTGTGTGTGTGTGTGTGTGTTCCTCGGGAATCGTTAGGCTCGAAATTTAGCCCGACGATTCCCTATAGGAGTGAAACACAAAAGATTCTGTATAGGTTAATTTCCATATAATTTCATAAGTTACTAGCTAGCCCTATTCACGTATTGTACACTCTTAAAGTAAATACTGATAATTAATACAAGATTTCTTCTGACATTATATGTAAATACATTTAATAATGCGTGTGTGTTTGCAGACTATGAGCACTTGATCGCACTAACTTCATGACACCTGGTATCAATTTCGAACATGTCATGGAGAACACAGATATGATTTATTCGATTAATTTATGTATATTAAGTAATTAAACGTAAGAACGGAGTTCATATTACTAATCCAACCACACACGGTATATATATATATATATATATATATATATATATATATATATATATATATATATATATATATTAGTGCTTGTGTGTGTGTGTGTGTATGTATGTTCGAATGCGCCGTTCAGCACGTGTACTAAGCAAGCACTAGTAAGTAATATATATATATATATATATATATTATACATGCACGAATTTGTGTGAAAAGTGAAACATCGAAAAATGCTTATATATATATATATATATATATATATATATATATATATATATAAGTTTCAGAGTGTGAGATATAATTATTTCCAAAGTCAAGCAATGTCGAAGCTCACAAGAGCCATTAAAACCAACAAACCGGAAGTCCAAGACTAGCGTTTCGCCCTCGTCAGTTAGACACATCTGAATTCGGGTTTCGAATCCAGAGTTTAGATTTCTCTCTCTAATATATATATATTAGGGATGGTATGGTACCAATTGATCCGATTCCGATACAATAAACAATTTCGATTCTTTTAAATTTCTAAATATAGTGTTTATTTTTAGGGGATTGATACCTGCAAACACCCATGAAATATGTACATATATTTTAGCAAACGAAATAGACCTGAAAAGTTGATGATCTATAGATTTTAGTTTTACTAATAGTTTAAAAATAATGAATATTTATTATTTCATCAATTATAAGAATCATTGAAAACTTGGGTTTTAATAACAAGAATTATAGAAAAAGAAACAAAAAAAAGGTAAAACAAATTAAAATATAAAGAATCGCTTTTGGCATCGGAAAATTTTTCCGATTTCGATAACCCAAAACTTTCAGAAATTTTTTGATGAACGCGTAAACAATTTTCGATTTTCTTCTGTGCATCATGTTGGATGTTTTTAATTCCATAAATGTATAAGTTTTGAAAATACATATGGCAATTAAGCTACACATAATTTTATGGGTTTTATGACTAAGGACTTTAAGCGTAAAATGCATTTTAGCATGACGAATCTTAACGGGAAATTAAATTCTATGCAGATTGACTGCCTGATATATATATATATATATATAAAATGTGTGTGTGTGTGTGTGTGTGTGTGTAATTTACTACGTTGCTCTACGCATTGAGCACTGTTGAAGTAAGTTCTAAAAATGGATATATAAAATATTATAGTAATGTCACTAAATCCAATATTGAGTTGATTCCGAGAAAAAAATCTGTACGCATGAAAAATTGTTTTTATGTTAAATATAATTAAATGAGGAATCAGTTCGAGTTAATATTTATTTCATTCCAACCATGTAAACACAAGAAATACACGATTTAAATGTGCAAAATTGCTAAAAACAAACATGGCCGATATTAAACGTCTTACAAGTCGGCCATGTAAGGTTTTAATAGCTACACAAATTTTGATTTTCTCGCAATTAACTCAATACTAGATTTATTGACAGTACCAATGTTATATCTCATAAAATTTTATATGAATACGTGAAATGTGTGTGTGTTCTGTTAATGTTGTTTGTTTAATCAAGTACATGTTATAAAAGACATGTTTAGTTTAATACTAGCATTAATGATATTCAACTATGTTGCGTTCTGTATGAGTGAAAAAACAAAAAACAAAAAAACAAAAAACAAAAAAAAAAACAGGGAAGCGATTAAAATAAAGCAACGTTATATTTTTCTAAAAGACCCTATACGTTAATCACGCTCAAACCTAAGAGACATTCCCTCTGTTTACAAAGAGAAGGCTTCACCAACCGAACGTGAATAGTCTCAAAGATCTTTATATGGGACAATTCAGAATTGAATTACAGACCATCTCATTAAAAACCAGTCATGTGCAGCAAAATTCAGCACGTTAGTTGACTCCCTCCTTTATTTTTTTTTTCTCCCACCTTTTTTTTTTTAAAACGTGTTTTAGGTATTTCATGTTTTATCATAAAAATGTCTTCCCTTCATGATTGCATTATATATATATATATATATATATATATATATATATATATATATATATATATATAATGCTACGCTGATGAGAGTTAGTGAACTCGAAACACGCGTGTACGTAGATTACTATTTAAAAAAAAATAAAAATGTTATATATATATATATATATATATACACACATTATATACACAATGTCTTCAAATGTAGATTATATATATATATATATATATATATATATATATATATATATATATATACACTACCGCATTTTATATACAGAATATTTACAAATTTATATATATACTAGCAAAAGTACCCGTCGTTGACTGGGTTCAAAAACAGCCTACCGAAAATGGACTCTGATTAATGAAAGTATGATAGGTTATGAAAAGGAAGGGTTGTAAAGAGATGGCTTCGAATTTGGGGGTATCAAAACCAAAGCAAAATATGATGAAAGTAAAAATAAAATAGATAAACCCCATAATTCATTATACCATACCTGTTCACACGGAAACATTTATCACAATATTCTGTGGATCTATATTTAAAAACCTTGTTAAACTTTGTGACATATTTACATTCTATGGAGGTCAGGCGCGAACGAACACCCCATACTTTTATTATACCATATTTCTTCAAACTGAAACATAATTATCCAAGTAGACTTACGCAGATAGATATGAAAAGTCTTTATTAAAGTTTGTGCCTATTTCCAATCTATGAAGGCCAGACGCGAACGCAGACCCCACACTTTTATTATACCATCCCTATTCAAGTTAAAACATACTTACCAAAGTATTATTATGTACATCTATATCAAAAACACTTGTAAACGTTTTTTTTTTTTTTTTTAATTTTTAAATTTTTTATTTCCATACCTTGTGGAGCAGGCGCGTACGGAGACCCCACAATTTTAATGACAAAAATTCATAAACAAAGTATTTATTTTTATATAAAACACATTATTAGATCCTAAGACCCCGAAAAATTTAATTTTTTCAACATTTTTTATTAGACTAAATATACGACAATCGAGGCCGCCATGTTGTTTTGAAAATTTGGCCTTTCTAGGGCTTGCCAGATTGGCCTTACATGGAACCATGATTTAGGCTGCCAGTTTTTTTTTTTTGGGGGGGGGGGGTCTTTTTCTAAATGTGCACTTCAAGTGCGTAAATTATTGTTAAGACATTGGTGATCATTTTTTTTTTCATATTGCCATTCTTTTTTTCCCAAATTATCATATTTTTTTGTTTTTTTTTTAATAAAATATGGACACCAAACATTATGATCCCATGAAAATATCCCTCTCCCAAAAAATAATATAATAATTTAGAAAAAAAGAATTGCAATATGAAAAAAAATGGTCACCAATATCTTAACAATAATTTACACACTTGAAGTGCACACTTAGAAAAGAGAGAAAAAAAAACGGCGGCCAAAATCATGGTTCCATGCATACGTGTAAAAAGACCAAATTTGGCCTTAAAAAGACCAATTTGGCAAGCCTTAGAAAGGCCAAATTTTCGAAACAAGATGGCAGCCTCGCTTGTCGTACATTTAGTCTAATAAAAGATAATTTGTTTCGGGTTTTATTTCAGCGTTAGGGGCTAATAATGTGTTTTATATAAAAATAAATAATTTTTATAAATTTTTCTCTGTCAAATAATTTACGCTGCTGAAATACACATTTGCCAAAAATATTGTTTGTTATTAAAATATATTTTTGATATAAAAAATATTTTTTGACATAAAAATATTTTTTTATATAAAATTTTTTTTTTTATATAAAAATTTTTTTTTATATATAAATTCTTCAAAACAGAACTTTAAATTTGACAAATTTTAATTTTATTCTGTTTTTTTTTTATTTAATTGATACTTATGCATATATTGTACCCCGTTGAAATAATAACGTTATTATTTAGAAATCCATTCTTAACATAGGGTAGGGAAAATGTTTTGGAACTAATCTATACTTTCACCTAAAGATTGAATAAAAAAACTCCCTTGTTTCACGATTTATCTTCCTTGTTTGATATGTCGCCTTTCTTTATACAAACACCATATATAAATAAATTTCGCATTCATATCAGTAACAGATACGAACATACGCAACAGTGTCTGCTGTGCTGGAAGGCTACTAGTTTTCAAAAGACGTAAGAATCATTTCTGGGAGTCCCCAAGCGAGAAAAAAAAAAAAAAAAAAAAAACTGCAAAAGAAATTACTGGCATCGTTCGTGGCAGACGAAAGAGAAATATCTATTTTACGCGCCGGTTGTGCACAAGGGACTTTGTAAACACGAAAAAGGCAAAGCAGCTTGTCCTTTGGGGGAAGCGAAGCAAATCCGCATAGGAAACGCAGACAAACAAACCAGTTTTTTTTTTGTTTGTTTCAGAAGAATTACGACGAGCCTTCACTGTCGAACAGTTACACACTTGTACGTGAAAATCACGTATATGCGTGCCACTTACCTATATTAACAAAAATAAATGAGTACGAATGAAAAGACAAAGTATGGCATATGGCAACTTGCGTTTCCATGCGTTTCGTTCCACTCATAACTTCAAAAGACCACATGTGCCACAGTTCTGCGAGAAAACGAAACGCAAGTTTTACGAAATTTTCTCGCGCACACATATGTATGTATTGATACGTGTATATATATATATATATATATATATATATATATATATATATATATATATAAACATCTAAAAATTAAAATGTTTAAATTCAACGTTATTTCTCGCGGTTCATGGTAGCCGATTGGATACGATATTTGCTAATCGAGCCAGAGATGGCTCGTGTTGTCGGCTGGTGTTAATCGTGACACCCTGCACTGAATATTCCCGAAAGGATAAAACAGTAGTGTCTATAGGTATTTAATTATTATAGTAAAAAATAATTTTATATATATATATATATATATATATATATATATATATATATATATATATATATATATATATAGGGCTCTACGGACAAATCTTTCTATATTTGACCATTTCCAACTAAATATTTTCGTTTACTAGTCAAACCTACATGATTTTTAGAATATGACATCTTCGTTCTGTGACGAGTATGTACACCATAAAAACTTTATGTGTATTGTTTTAACAAGTGTAATTCTAAATATACAACAAATTTTTGTTGATACTTCAATGGAATAAACATTCTAATTTCTTTAGATGTTTTTTTAAAACAACTTTTGTTCAAAAAGAAAGTATATTGTTCTATAAAACGTTTTATTGTTTAAACAATTTTACTTTGTTCGTTTTATTAAAAAAAAGTTGAAAAGATATTTTTCACTCAGTAGTGAGCTTCGGAAGATTGTCAGTGAAAGAAATGAAATCGCCAAAAGATAAGCGTTTCATTATTTCTGGTCGCCATTTTGGAAAATCACTCGCAAATGCGACTGTTTCACTCGCAATGTAGTGCCCTGATTATATATATATATATATATATATATATATATATATATATATATATATTTCTATGAATTTTTGTTGATATTCATCTTAAAAAAAAACTATTTTCTATTTATTTAAAAAGAAAATATAACTTTGTTATATACGATCGTGGAATTTAATTCACTAGCAAAAGATCTAGCTTATTTACATATTCTTTTAAACATTCATTTTAATTAATTCCTTATAATTTTTCCGGGTTTCTTATGGGATGATCATCTTTAGTGAACTATTAGGTGAAACTATATTCATGCACATATTACGCAAGTATAAATCATGTAGAATAAGTTTATAGTAAACGTATATATTTTTTGTTTAAAAAATTTTGCCTACCAAACTCCTCTTAGAGATTTTGGTCTACAGACATGAAACCTCATATTTAAGGCATTTGAATTCATGCAAAACTTTATATTTGGTTTTTAGCCGGGGGGATCGGTACAAAAGTGTGAAAATTAAAAAAAAAAAAAAATCGAAGTTTCCAGGTGGAGGTCGAACGCCTGCATTACGAATATGCATGCATAACGTAGTCAATGTTTTAATTTTTTAGCCTTGCAGCAAACATGTCTTGATAGCTCTTTTATTTACGACAAAGGAAAAAATAAATCGTAAACCAAACATTTTGGTTTTGATTCTCAGTGGTGGCGCACGCGTCATTTTTTAAATCATTACTATATATTGGATTCAATATAATATAATAAATACGAAATCTGCACCAATCAAAATATCATATTTAAGCATATATATATATATATATATATATATATATATATATATATATATACTAGCAAGCCGCCGGGCATTGACCGGTCGTAAAATACGCTTAAATAATAATTACAAATTTCGTATTTTTTTAATGTAAAATGTTTGGTTTCGGAAAACGAGTAATGTTGAACGCTACCGGAGAACAAGAAAAGATGGCCACGGTGTCTTTGAAACTCGATAATCACTTCAAAATAAGAAATAAAACAAAATGGTGGTAGAAACCCACCCAATAAATGTTACATTTAAATATAAAAAAAGTAACTTATTTTGCCTTTGATAACATTTATTTGTTATGTATTTGTTTTTTTGACAACTTTTCCGTACCCTTGTGTATAGTAATACAAACTCAAAACAGTTTTTTTTTGTTAATTATATATAGTAGTTATTTACGGACACATTTCACCTTTTAAGATAGACCCTTTAAAATATTTAATGTTATGGAGACATACGCACACATAAAAACATTGTTCCTGGGAAGATTAATCCGAATCGGGAATCAGAAAAATCGGGACGTTTTGAGCCATCGGAAATGGGGAAATTTGTGCCTATTTTCCGATGCCCAAAACGATTCCTTTCATAATCTTTTGAATTTGATTTTGTTTAAAACAAAAGCTTCCATGTATTGTCGTAAAATATTCCACGTATTATCGTAATAATAAAATAAATATTTATTTATTTTTAACTACCAGTAAAACTAGACCAAGAGGTGAGACAAGGGTCGTTTTTATGTTTTCTTCACATTTAACATGTGTGTTTACGCTAATTGGGAGAAAAAATAACTTTATCGTTAAATATTTAGAGATTTCTAAAGAATTGGAATAGGAATCTGTAATTGTATCGGAATCGGGAATTTATTACGGAATCAGTAATTGTATCGGAAAAATATTAGAATCGTCCCCAATCACCAATATATATATATATATATATATATATATATATATATATATATATATATATATATATATTATATATATATGTTAAAAGTCCACGTATGCTTCTAGGATAGTGATTGTTTTTTGAGGCATGAAAAACGATGTTACTTTCTGTATTTAATATTTTTATTGTTATTTTTTATATTTCAAGCGGACCTCCGCTCTTGGTCACAAAAAATATCAACTTTAAATCACTATATATATATATATATATATATATGGAAACTATCTTAATGGGTTTATAAATGACTATAGCTCATATTTTTGTGGGGGGAAAATTAGTTATTTTATCGTTAGGTTGGAAGGAGTATTAACGAAAACTTTCCTAGCCAAATAAATAAATAATAATAAAAAAAAAATAAACAAAATTGAAAACCGCATATAAATTTATCTAATCAACATTCGTGTTATATGTAACAGACTCACCCCCCCCCAAAAAAAACCCTCATATGCTATCTCTATGGGGCCACGCAAACATGTTTTGCTATTTACTTAAGTAGTAAATAATACAATAGTTTAGTCATACTTAGGGCAAGTAAGCTACGCTCCATAATAATATACCGGTTAAATGTGCTTAGCTTTTTGTGTAGCTTGCTTGCCATTTTTAGGCGTACATGTATAGATACTCAACTCCCCACAGTGTCGCAAGTAGTAGTTTTTTTTAACGTTCAAGTAACACTGTGCCTTGTTTGGGATGAAAGAAAAAAAACAAAAAACAAAATAAATAATAAAATTTTTAGATTTATACATGTAATTTCATATACACGCATTATATATCTGTGCATACGAAAATATACTTGTATAATGTGTGTGTGTGTTATCTATGCTGTATTTTTAAGTGTGATAACATGTTATCGCACAAGTGGCAATGAAAAGAAACTGGAATCTTAGGAAGATTTCTATCATTCCAGTAATTAAACTGGAAGTAAACTGGACCCATGAAAAAGTATTTCAAAATCTATCTGAGAAAATGTACCTGGTGAACCAAGTGTAACAGATTCAAACAACTGCACTTAAAGGGGCAGTTAGAATCTTAAAAAAAAGGGGGGGGAGAGACCTCTCAGTTGGAATGTATGAACTAACGGATGAATGTCTGACATCCGGTAGGGTGCCCCATCCCCAGTTTGAAGAAAAATAAGTAAAATAAAAAAATAAATGATAATTGAGCAAATAAGTATGAAAATCAAAACAAGTTTTACCTTTGAGAAATTGCTAAGGCGAGGCAAAGAAATTTCTTCGTGTTATCAATCCACCCGCGAGTTCGCAGTGTTGTTCACGGGAATCAGTTGGGTAAATAAGAAGGGAAAAACACAACTCGAGTTGAGCGAGTGAGATGCAATCGAATCGCGGAATTACACTTCGACAAGTGTGGCATATTAGGGGAAAAGGGAAGAGATGAGGAAGAGGGGAGAGAACGAGAGCGAGAACGAGAGTCCACTGTGCTGTGTCCACATCTTAAAGACTTCAAATGATGAGGGCCGGGCGGATGGGGAAGGAGTAGTCTGATAGTGGGACGGGCAGAAGCGCGGCGAGAAAAAGCGTTAGGAACTACGACTACAAATCGCACATGTATTTTTCGTCAACAGGTCAAATAATGAATTCGTTTTGGCCACACGAAAGGGATGTAATCTGTAAGAGTATTATTATTACCCTCTCCCATGACCTAGCAGAGACGTACGAGTGAGTCTGTTAATGCTATCATAATGATTTCGTTTAATATTAAATCCGCATCGTTTGGGGGAAGGGAAACAGGATACATCCAAGGTGTGGCACGAGAGAGAGAGAGAGAGAGAGAGAGAGAGAGAGAGAGAGAGAGAGAGAGAGAGAGAGAGAGAAGAAGGAAGAAGAAGAAGAAGAGGGGAGAGATGAAACAAAAAGAGGAAACAGAGAAATAGAGAGGAGAGAAAAAGAAGAAAAAAAAGGAAGCGAGTCGTGGTCGGCGAATGAGAGATTGCGGTTCCAATTGACAGTCAGGGGCAGCTGCTTTCGTCAGTTGCCATGACGACAACTGTCAAACAACTCAGCTGCCGAACAGATGTGCGCATGCGCCGAAAAACGAACTTCCGAAAGAGTTCGAAATCAGCATTATTTTGTAGTTTTCTTTTTCTTTTCTTTCAATATTGATGAGCACATGTTTTTTTCCTATTTTTCTCGGTGCTCAAACCAGATACGCCCCCCCCCCGACTCTACTCGACAACACAGTGAGGTGTTTAGGTTTATATCGATCTTGATTATCTGTGGAGCCGCCATTCACATGAGAAATAGAATAGGGCAGAAATAATATTCGAACTAATGGCTTTTGGTCTTGATAAGTGCTAAGGACCCCCCCCCCCCACAAGGTCACATCGCGTCTTGATCGGGAAGGAATGAATTCCCACGCATATTGATAACGGCTAGTAAACGTACTAACCGTTTTTTAAAACTTGAAGTACTTTCGGTTTAAAATTTGAAACTGGTTTCAAATAAAGGATTAAATGTTTATTAAAAATCGTACGCAGATCTACTTGGAAACGGCACTAACCCTATGCGGGTTTAACCGGCTTCTTCCAGAGGAGGAAGTTCTATGGGAGTATGAAATTCACAAGCGGTCCCCAATCGCATGCATATTCCCGTAAGGGGGGATGATCACGTTAGGGTTTTGCAACTCTTACAGGGAAGTGTCGCCATCTCGCTACATACAGCACGAAATTGGTCACCCATCTGGTACTGATCGAGATCCACGTGGCTTAACTTTGGCGATTTAACGAGAACCGGTGTGTCAACGTGATTATAGCGTATATACAGATCTACTGGTTTCAAATTCGTTCGAATTGAGCGAAAAGGAACTGTTTTTAAAAACGTCGAAATATTCCTTTTCAATAAAATATAATTTCGGTGAAAACCGGTTGTATCGTGGCTCAGTCGCATCACATTCACATAATTGTTGAAAATGGATGTTGTATGCATTCTTGTTCCGTATGAATGGTTAACTTTAAGGAAAGTCGTGTGCAGTGTAGTATATTGACATCCGATTAACATATACGTATAATTCCAGGTTAATATTTTCCAGAGTGCTCAATACCAAAGTAAGGCAAGATATACTTTTTATTTGTTTAACATAGGCATTAATATGTCGCTACACATTCATGAGCATGTTTCGGTCAGCCAGTTGCAAGTAATTGGAGACCTCTTCAGACGATATTGCTTATATAAAAACTTAGTCTATACATGTAAGCAATATCGTCTGAAGAAGTCTCTAATTGCAACTGGCTGAACGAAATATACCCATGAATGTGTAGCGACATATTCTTTGTAAAGCAAATAAAAAGTGTGTGTGTATATATATATATACACACACACACATCAAACATGTGTAGAGACGCACCAACACAAACACGTGTTTATGCAGACAATGGTGAAAGTTCTCTCTCGAGAAACACACACACACACACACACACACACACACACACACACACACACACACACACACACAACTGCTAAGAAATAAATATTCTTCTATCGAAAAAACAAAAACAAAAAAAAACAAAAAAATGAAGTCTATTTTACAAAAAAATATATCAACAATCTGAAAAGTATCACGACTACTGTTACGCAAAATGATTTACTTACCTCCCCACGAAAACAAAGTTAGACACAAGGTTAATGTTTATCAGCGGAAGGGGGGGGGGAATAAAGCTTTCTTGATAGAAACAAAAAATTAAAAAAAAAAATCAAATTGTCTCAGTCTAGAAAGATTTTCCCTTCAGACTAACAAAAAAAAAAAAAACGTAAAGTGTAGTATAAGAAAAGATACACTTTACTCCTAGCCAAGAAACCACATGTAGAGAGAGAGAGAGAGAGAGAGAGAGAGAGAGAGAGAGAGAGAGAGAGAGAGAGAGAGAGAGAGAGAGAGAGAGAGAGAGAGAGAGAGAGAGAGTTAGTTCTAATCAAATTTTTACCAATTGTGGTGGGAAGCGTCCCGTTTTACACTCCGTCATTCGTGGGCCAAACTTTAATTGCTTCATCATATATATATATATATATATATATATATATATATATATATATATATATATATATGCCCTGTTTCCAAGCCTGTCTCTAAATAATGAGGGCGTTTTTTATGGCTGTCGACAGATAATAAAGTATGCTTTTAATAATATATACACACACAAAGGCAGCACTATCTTTCTCTGGGCAACCGTACTGGGAGGCATGGTTTCAGTTGCATGTAGGTTTCCCAACATTTATGCTTTCACTCTTTACTTACATGACTCTAGAGGCGCTTTTAAGAGCAACATAACAGATGAAAGACATAGGCAAAAAACACCGTTTATGAGCAGGTGTGTTAATTTCGCCCAAACTTAGATTCCGTCATTCTTATAAATTGAGATTTTATATATATATGTGTGTGTGTGTGTGTGTGTGTGTGTGTGTGTGTGTGTACGTGCAATACAATTAAAAACTTATTTTAATCCCAACCAAATAAAAAAGCTCAATACACGAATAATAAAGAGTAGAGCTCATAAGAGAAAAGACATTAAAACAGTAAGTTGAAATTTATAATCAAATTTACCTAATATTAAAAAAAAAACAACAAAAAAAAAAAAACAGCACAATTTACAAATTCCTTATTCTGCGGAATTTCAAAGAATGCTATTCTTGCTATTCTTCTCATCAGCGGACAGAAAGAAATGAGCAAATTATATTTCTTTCTGTTCTCTGATGAGAAGAATAGCAAGTATAGCATTCTTTGAAATTCCGTGGAATAATGACTTTGTAAATTGTGTTTCAACCCATGGTTTTCAAAGACAAGCTCTTTTAATCAGAGGATGAAAATATCAGTAAAAGGTGGATTACTGCTATCCATAAAGTAAATAAATATACACATGGGAAATATTTAATTGGAATGAAAAATTAAGATAATAATATTCCTTCTATAATTTAATCTGTTTAATAAAACGGGGAATCAAATATTGCTAAGAAACACTCACACACACACACACATCATCATCATCACGCAGTCCTTCATAGCTGAAGATAACTAGTCATAGTTTCGGTACTTTATCCTACAATGTTTTAGCATTCCACACTCAGCGTGGAAAGTTTTCCCCATAAGTAGTGCATGAGTAGTTACCAAGGTTGTTGCCTTTGGTAATGTTTTTGTTCAGCCATGGCATTTATTTTTGCCTCTATTTCTGCCTTTCTTTTGTGAAAATTACACCGTCAGCAATTTCGGTCTGCTGCTAGCTCTTCCCAATTTTTCATGTTGATTGCCGTAAGATGCCGCTTCATCACATCCTTGTAGCAGAGTTTCTGGCCACCAATCTTTCTGTACCCATTTTCTAATTCTCCATACAATAAGATATTTTGGGGTGCGATTGTGTTCCATCCTGGCTACATGTCCAGTCCATCGCAGTCGATATACATGCACAAAAACAAACCCACGTTTAGTGACCCAAACTATTTTACTTTTTGCAAAACAACAAAAAAGGGTCAAGATACTTTTGGTTTGCTATTAAACAAGTAGTGACTAATCGCCAGAACAAATTATTCAGCCACTGACCACTAATTGGCGATCAGAATAGTTCGGTCTCGGTGACCTACGATCCACAAAATCCTGAATAATTAGATCCTCAGGACCAGATGAACATATGAACTTTCAAAATATTTACACTCGATATATTTTAAGCACACATGCAACTTTAATAAGTTCTTATGTGAACTCAATTAAAATAGTTTCGGATGTACACAATACATAACTTTAGAAATATACGAGTCATTCCAAAAGTTAAAGCCTTATATATATATATATATATATATATATATATATATATACACACACATATATATATATATATATATATATATATATATATATATATATATATATATATATATATATATACACACGTTTTTAACTAAAAGTTGAGGACATACAAAAACGGCAGTAGTACCATTAAACCAGGCGAGTTTTTGTGATCTAGAATTTATTTTTCTACATAGTCACCATTATTCTGAATGCCCTTTTGGCAGGAATTCATTAACGTGTTTTATCTTCTGGCGGAGTTGTTTTCTTAGAGTCTTACACCGTCAGTATTTGCAAAAGAGAGCGGAAACCTTCGGGTCATAAATGCAGAAGTTCATTTGCTAATATTTTTCTTTTCTCTTAATGAAATTTCTTTTTGAGTATTCTGTCGAACAATTTCCTTGTAAATTTTAATTAGTTTTGATCGTTTTTCCTTATGATGTGCTCTACTTCTTATTGTGTTTTTATTGAGCTTTTTTATCTGGTTAGGATTACCATATACATGTTTATATTTGTGTTAGATTGAAGTTTACACTTTCTTTTGTCTGGTAAAGTTTTCATCCTTATTGCCTGAATTGTTTATAATATATATGTCATCCACATATATATAAAACATATGTAAGTCATGAACGTGCGTCAGAAGCAGAGATCCGTACAGGAAAAATTGAACCGATAGACATCCACTGGTGCTTGTTGAACGTTAATGAAGTCGATGCCGTTGTGTCAGCATAGTTAATAGATGAATTCGTCGATTTCAGAGTGGCGACAGAGATATTAGCGGCGAAGCACGCTCCGTATATTTACGGCCGAGACATCAAAAGTAGCTGCCATGGAGAAGAGTGGTGACGTTGTAGAAAAATAAATCCGGGAGTACAAAAAGGTGCTTGTTTTAATAGTATCACTCGCGTCTTCGTAGTATTTCAACGCTTTTTTATTTTTAGCTACAAATAAGAGCCACTTGTATATGTTATTATTATTAGCTGAACTCTGTCACATCTCTGAAAAAATTATTTAGAAATCTTAATTTGCACATTTCAGAAAACCAAATGTTAAAAAATATTTTATTAAATGATTAAAATCATTTAATTTTTAAGGCTGTCATAGTCCAGTATAAATACGACCCCCCCCCCAAAAAAAACAAAAAAACTTTTCCCTGAACAAATTCCAAGAAAGCGTTTTACGATTTTTTTTATGACTATTATATGTATGGAACAACATACTGGGAATTTGTTCGGGTGAAACCGTATTTTAACTGGACTATCAGTGTAAGACAACTTTTTAAATAGAACTTTTGTGTTTTTTCTTTTCATTACGCTGGTGGTATTAACCCCGAGGGGTTAGCACCTCGTGGGGAAAGAAATGAACCCGTCCGATGATATTGCTGGTTGTTGTAAAGTCTGAAATCTCACATCGAAAGTAGAAAAAACATTTGCTTTTCGAAAATTTTCATATTAACCTAACGAAAGTATGTTTTTAAAGATTTTTATATTAACCTAACGAAAGAATTTTTTCAAAGATTTTTATATTAACGTAACAAAAGTATGTTTTCAAAGATTTTTATATTAACCTAACGAAAGTATGTTTTCAAAATTTTTATATTAACCTAACGAAAGTATGTTTTCAAAATTTTTTATATTAACCTAACGAAAGTATGTTTTCAAAGATTTTTATATTAACCTAACGAAAGTATGTTTTCAAAGATTTTTATATTAACCCAACGAAAGTATGTTTTCAAAGATTTTTATATTAACCTAACGAAAGTATGTTTCAAAGATTTTTATATTAACCTAACGAAAGTATGTTTTCAAAATTTTTTATATTAACCTAACGAAAGTATGTTTTCAAAGATGCGACAAAGTTCCTTTTATTCAAATGTCGCGCCAACCACGCAAACACACATCAATCACAGACTTCAGTAACATTGAACGTATGCTTATCTCTTTCGACGAGGGTTAATACCTTTAGCAAAATAAGAGATTTTTTTTAAAAGTCTTCTTCGAAAAAAGTGCCATGAACCGAAAGTTTCAGAAGAAAATCGTTTTAATTATTTAATAAAATATTTCATAAACATCCCATTTTCTAAAATTTTCAAATATATAAGTACTCGTCTATCTACAACCATTATCAACAATTATTCTCATTCTCTAGTTGTGCTTAAATGTAAACGCAAATTCCATGAACAAATCTTCTTCCCTGGAACTGCCGCCTGTGCAACTGTTCCATTAGCCTGCTTTCCCGCTAACTACAACATGGTCGTCTTCAAGTCCAATGTAAACAAGTTCTTGTTGAGCCGTCACATTTTACCCAAATCCCCACGACTAACGATCACTACACTGTTGTTTCAGTGACCACTGTACACTCCTTAACCCTTATAATTGAGTAGCCCTTGGGCCTTGATAAAGTGGTGACTCTTGTAAAAAAAAAAAGTGGGAAAGAGATTATAACATGTACACATGCCCCTATTCAGACCTATCTCTTTCCATCTTTTTCAATTAAGTATTTTTCCCCTCAAAAACCTCTCTTCTAGAAATGAACATATTTCTAGACACATTCGTATACTTCAATCAACATGAATAGAGTGAACGCCCCTTCCCCTCCTCCCCACTTGTGTACACAAGTCGAAGTGTGTGTTTCTCTATATAAACTTTCCATATAGATATGTCAAAAAATCAGGTTCCGGTTGACTGCAAGGAGCGGCCAAGCGATATTAACGAGAGGCAAGCAGTAAAGACAAGTTCTCGGCTGAACATGAATTAAAAAGAGAGAAATCCAACCGAATAGACTAATAAAGAAGGGTTTACTTACAAAGTACCAGAGATGTAAATAAGTACAAGCATCTTACGAAGGCCGGAGAATTTAGCAGGCGAATACTTGTGTCTATAGAAAAATAAATAGACCGTGCAAGAAAAATCACTCACACCTGAAAGTATCGATACCTATATCTTTACAAGGCAGCCATTCGGCCAGTCTCCAATCTAATAGCATCCGAATTATCAACCAAACCCCAACCTCTGTCCCATCGCCGAATTGTTGCGTCCCTGTGCCTGTTTTACAAGTATTTTAATGGAATGTGCTCCAACGAACTCCAAGCACTTGTACCTATCTGAAGTAAATGCTCCCGTCTAATCGGACAAGCAACAGAATCCAACCCGTACACTGTAAAGATTCCCATGTGCCGAAAGGCTTTCTACTCTAGTAGTTTCTTCCTTTGGATAACTAGACTTTAGAATTCCCTTCCTACTACCTGCTTTCCATCTGTATACAGAGAGAGGGCCTTCTCAACCGAACATGAACAGTATATATATATATATATATATATATATAACTAGCAGTCCAGCCCGGCTTTGCTCGGGCCCTATGTACTGTCAAAAAATTCATATGTATATGTATATATATTAAAAAGTTTGACTCATGTCCAGGTAACCAACAACTAAAATTTCAAGTGTTTGGACCGAAAAATTGGTGGAGGAGTTTGGTAGAGTTTTCAAATGTCAAATCGTTGAACTTTGACCCCTTGACAGCTAAATGTCTGGCCGAAAACTGATTGAAAAGATTTTCCCCAATCTCAATACACCTTATGTCAAATCTCGAGTCTGTAAACTGAAAATCGACAGAGTCGTTTGGTACGGAAATGTGTACACACACACACACACACACACACACACACACACACACACACAATTTCACTTTTGTATATATATAGAGATATATTCAATAGCGAATTGGTTCTGTATTAATAAAGGCAAAATTTGCACGAGTTAAAATATATTTAAGCACATTTTACGACTGGGAAAGGCCGAGCGTCTTCTGCGAGCCTTTAAAAAAAACAAAAACAAAAAAAAAACGAGCAAGTTGCACGTCCTAAAACGTAAACAAGGCATTCTATACTCCTTAGTGCAGCTTCGATTTTTTTTTTCATGAGGGTCACCACTTATCAAGGACCAGAGGCTACTCGAGGATAAGGGTTAATGGGTATACATTAGTCATTGTGATTTTAGCGTAGTGAACACTAGTGTGAATTTTGTAACTTGGATTACTTAGGGGGGCGGTTCAATAAGAACTTGTTCACGTTGGACTTGAAGACAATCAGATTGTAGTCGGCTGGAAAGCAGGCAAACGGAATAGAGTTTCACAGGCGAGCAGTTCTAAGAAAGAAGCCCTGTTCATGAAATCTACGTTTAAGTGTGGGCACAGATAAAGAGTGTGGGAAATTGTTGATAGTGGTTTTGGCTAGACGAGTGTTTTTCGTGAAAGTCTGGCGAAGGGGGGCCATAGATCGGAGTTCAGATGAGCACTTGCCATGAAAATAATGATAAAGCAGGGACAGGCTCGCTACGTCTCTTCTGTGGGAAAGAGGTTGCAGGGAAGAGAAAAGGGCATCCCCCACTAAACTACGAAGTCTATTTTGAAGACTTCTAAGACAGGATAAGCTGCTTCTAGTAGCTCTTGCCCAGATGTGGCAACAGTACTCCATCGTTGCCCGTACTTGGCTTTTATATAGGTAGAGAATTGCATCAGGAGTGAGATATCTATTGGAGCGTTAGAAGAAATATAATATTTAACCATCAACTTGGTATAAAGGACCCGTTTTAAGTCAACGAGCCATAACTTTTGTCCGTTTTTAACTTTTGCTAAAAAGTACACTGTAAGAAATCTGGTGAAGGTATGATCAACATAATATTCACTTAATTTGCCCTGCATTACGACCACGATTGTTTTACGCTTCTAAGCATATTTACAGTTTAAATTTTGAGCCCGTGAAATAGAAAAGCGCTTGTGGTATTTTTACTGTCCTACCGATAAGATGTTAAAAAAAAAATCTTTAGCGTTTGAGTGTAATTATATATATATATATATATATATATATATATATATATATATATATATATATATATATAGTGTGTGTGTGTGGAAAGAGTAAGAGCGAGCAAAAAGATGGAGAATGCGATTTGTTGAATGATGGGATATTATTTCTTCCCATAAAAGACAAACTTTTCATCGCCTTAATAAACACACATGAGACCCGATCCCAACAAACTTGAGATACTAGGTGTGCCAGATGGTAATTTCAGAGTGCACGAATCCAAAGGCCTTGTACCAGATTAACGTGATATATTTATAATAAAAAGTGGCCTGTTATAGATAATGCTCTGAAAGCAATCTTTGACTTAACAACTCGTAAAAGTGATCATTTTTTTCACTCAGGACAATTACACGTGCGTTGTGGGTCTCTTCGTGGATGACATCTCCTTAATGGCAAGACCCACCTACGTATTTTGGACATCAACATATTAGAATAATATAGATAACGCCTCTTCGATTATATCTGAGTGACGGGACGGATATATACTTATTATAAATACATATTGGTCTTTTTACAGAGTGGAGGATATTTCAAATAGAATCAACTTTTATTTTTAATGGAAAATGTATCAGACAATGCATGAAGCCACTTGATGTAAGAAGCTCAAACAAAACAAGTTACTACTTTAAAGTAAAAAAAAAAAAATAGCCAACTATAAGATGGATAGATCTCGACCGAGAAAACAGCAATTCTGTTTGTCAGAGAACATCGCCCATGGAATGTGACGACTACAGAAAATAAGAGAAGCCAATGTTTCGAGACGACCGGAAGTAAATCCATGGTTCACTTTCTATTCTCTTAAAATTAATTAGTGGTGAGAGTTAAATGAAACATGTAATTATGATAAACGTTAGTAATGTATTAGTACTGTAAACGTTACTAATGTATCTAGATTAGTAGAAAAACAATTTCCTTTAGTGTACGTTACCAGGGAGACCGGTTGTTCGAGATTGAATGGATATTACACACTTCCAATACGTATATTGTCATCGAAATCTGTGAAATCACCCATTTTTCAATCAAATCGATTCATTGCCTGCTCAAGTCGAGAACCCACCAGAGTGCACCGGGAGAAAGTTTCACATGCCTCCCCGCAGTGACTTAGTCCACAATACAGTGTAGTCTATATTGCACTGTAGCGAACCTAGTGTTAATTTTATAAAATTATTTTATACAATGGCTTGAATAAAAGTCTCAAGTGCAAAAGTCAAGTATCATGGTTTAATTGTGCTCTGAAAAGAGACATACATTTAGAACGCGCTCCTGTCTTATCAAATATTCGACTTTTGATTTTATATGGCGGGTCCCTCTGCTTGTGAAATGATAAAACTTCTCAAATGCACTTGTGATATTAGGCTGTATAAGGGTGTTGACTTTGGTCAAAATCGGACTGTTGCTTCTTTAAGCATATTTTTTCGATTATCGAGGGCGTTTCGGAAACAAAATCTTATATTTTAAACTAGCAGAGCTACCCGCCATTGCATGGGACAAAAGTGTTAACATAGCTTCCATCTTTTTCTATTCCCTCCTCTTCATCACCTCTACTTCTTCGTCTAGTCTATTCCTTTCTCTGGACATACACACAACTCGTCAGGCAAATAATTGAAAAAAAAAAAATCAGAGTTACTCCCCTTTACATGATTATATTAAATGATGCATAGACAGGTTTTTAACATTAAATAATGTAAATGACCATTTGACACCCAAATAATGAATGTTTTTTTTTTTCTAAATTAAAAAAAATATTTTTCCAGGATTATGTTGATTAAAAAAAAAAAATGTTAACTTTGTGGAGGTTTGTTGCGTATGTTTTTAGTTTTAGCTGGATATGCAGAGATTTGCACTTAGAAACAAGTAGGTAAATCAAAATAAACTGATTTTGACTAAAATAAATACATATTAGATACGTTTGAAACAAAAACAACGCATTATTACAAAATAAACATTTATTTTGTTTGAAATTTATATTCATACTGATGATAAGTGTATCTTCGAAATATATTTATAAATTTCAAACAAAATAAATATCCGTTTATTTTGTAATTTCAAACTCAACCAACGCTTCTATCGAGGAACACAGATCCTAACGTGAATTCCACGTGACCAACGCACCGTTCCGACATTTGAAAAGACCACCGTAAAAACAAACGGATTTCTACTAATTCTATACTCCTGCTAATCATGGCAAATAAAAAAGAAAAGAAAAAAAAGAAAAAAAGGCATACTGATGATGAAATGTATCTTCGAAATATATTTATAAATTTCAATATAAATTTCAAACAAAATAAATATCCGTTTATTTTGTAATAATGCGTTGTTTTGGCTTCCAATGTATCTAATACGTATTTATTTTATTCAAACTCAATCAGCGCTTCTATCAAGGAACACAAACCCAACGTGATTTTGATTAATTTCCCTTAACAATATTGTAACGTTTATCAATATCATTCCAAACATGCTGAATGTTCTTTTAAAATCCTGTCGTGAATTTCCGTGTCATACGGCGGATGGATTCAGAAAACATTTAAGAAGTCATCACTCCTCTTCAGCAGGAAACGAGAAGCTGAATTTGTTGGAACAAGAAAAAAAAAAACCCTTGAAAATGAAGAACAAAGCGTAGAAGTGACGTGCAGAAGAGGGGTACGCGTCCCCTGCCCCAAAATCAACTTAGTTCTACCCTTTGTGGTCTTCCGCCAACGCAGACCAACCCAATCACTTCGCCAGTCTTACAATCATTTGAGGTTTTAAACAGCGATCGCGTAAATGTATTTAGCTTGTCAAAATTCTTGAGGTGTAGATGTCACTCTCTTCAGTGATTTCGGTCTTTAATTTCTACTTGATTCAAAGAAAATAAAAAACAATGAAACATTTTAATGGTTTTCGAAGACTTCAACAACGAAAGAGGAAACCTTACTTACTAGAAAAACGGAATACGCATTTGAAAATACCGTGTGTATTATTCTCCCGCATTCAAATATAGCCAAATTAATCCCCTAACGCATGCCTCTAAAAGGATCAAATCACAATATCTATAACCTTAAAATCGTCTCCAAATCGGAATAGAAACGAATAAAGACAACAAACTTTGCATACACAAAGGCTTAATCATTTAATCCTTAGGCTTTTTCATAAAAGCACATTAACAGAAGTTTATGTTTATCTATTATAAATAATAAATTATATTTTAAATAATATTAATAATAATATTATCAATAATAATATCAATAATAAAAATAAAATAATAATCATAATATAATAACGATCATAATATTATAAAAATGAACATAATAAAATAATATTATAATAATCATAATATAATAATAATATTAATAATCATAATATAATAATAATATTAATAATCATAATATAATAATAATATTAATAATCATAATATAATAATAATATTAATAATCATAATATAATAATAATATTAATAATCATAATCATAAAAATAATAATAATAATAATAATAATAATTCATCTTTTCCTTTAAGGCCCATCTCATGGCAAAAGATACTCACATATTATATGAAATCCTTAGGGCACACACAACACGCTGTCGTATATCTTTTCCGTGGCAAATTAATTGTTCCGGGGATATTAATGTTTTTTCCAATCAATTATATTTAATTTCGAAATCATTTGGAATGGTTACTTACGTCTTATCGAAGACGTTCTAGGCATGCCCAATGAGTTTTATCAAAAATATTTAGTATTGCCGAAGTCTACAAGAAAAATATATTTTGGTCTACTAGTGTGAATTAGGGTTTAGGTTTAATTTTTATTACGATTCACGTTTAAGTTTAGGGCTGCATTTTTAGTTTTAAGTAGGTGGGGGAGAGGAAATAATGATTTGCTACAAAAAAGGTTAGCAGATTTTTTAAGCACAACGAAATCTACAAGAAAAATATATTTTCGTCTGCTAGTACGAGACAGGCCTTAAAAGGAAAAGTTTATCCTCTAGTCTGAAAAGAGGCTAAGTTCAGTCGCTTATTTTAAAACTGGTAAACCTTAATTAGAAATGACATTTTCAGGGCAGTCACATGAAGCTAAACGGTCAGCAGAAAACGAAGTAAACAGACGTGCAGAATTTAAACAAAGTCCGGTAAAGATTTTGTATGCATTTCATAAATAGATTTCACTAATAATTATGTTTGTCCGATTTTAAAAGTTAGACTTAAATAGCATTTTAGCGAATAAATCAAATTTGATTCTGACTAGCTAATTTTATTTTCTTATTGTTGGACCATGTTATTTGCATAAGGCACAGTTAAAAATAATCATGATTAATTTAATCTGCCAGTTTAAAAATCATAGACATGCTTAATTAATCACCTTAAAAGAAAAACTCTTAAGGTTAGTAATTCTTATTACTTTAGTAAAAGAAAGGCTTGATTTGTAATTTGAGCACAGATGAATCACATCGTTTTCTTATGTCTTGCTTCGTTTTTATTAAATCAAAATAAAGTTCAATTTTAGCTTAAACATGTCAGAACAGAAACATTCATATAAATATAAGGGTCATGGATCTCGGATAACGCCGTGTATGTAAACTTAGTTTTAAATAGATGGTGCATGATTTTTATACTAGCGAGGGCGGGTGGGTTTTGGTAGACGCCCGGCTTTGCTCATACGTAAAATACGCTTAAATGATATTTTAATTTGTACAGATTTCGTATATATTATTGATTTCCAAAGTGAAAAAAGTCAGGGGTGTAAGTTCCCTTATAGAAGCGTTGATTTAATTTTAATAAAATAAAATACGCATCCGGTGCGCTTGAAAGCCAAATTACAACGCAATATTGCGAAGATAAACAAATGTTTTACTTGTTTTAAATTTATAATATAAATTATACATTTAAAACAAGTAAGACATTTGTTTATCTTCGCAATATTGCGCTGTAATTTGGCTTTCAAACGTATCTGATACATATTTTATTTTATTAAAAACAAATATTTGTGTGCCATCAACTGGAGTCGAAACCTAAAGAAAAACTGTAGCATTCAAAGCTGGTGGCGTTACCACTGTACCAACATAACACGCATATAAACTGATTAAAAATAAACTAAGATGAATGTACAAAATATATAACGATTTTTTTCAATTTTAACTCCCTTAAAAACTATTTTAACCGGTTAATGACCCATTAAAAGAGCAGACTATAAAAAATTCAATCATTTGAGATCCCTAGCGCCGCCCCGCGACTTTTAGTTTCGGAGGTGATAGTTTGAAAATATGGAGACAGACAAACAGGCAAACATAGCGGATTTTAGATATTAGATTTTAATCTAATTGATGGTGGGTTAAACAAAGTACAAGCAGTAGAGTTGAAAAGGAACGAAAAAAAAAAAGAGAGCAAGACTAAAAATAGACATAAACTAATGGAGATAAGTAAGTATAAACAAACGGTGATAAGTCTAAAGGCACAAGTACATATATACGGGTTTAGTGGAACGATTTAGGTATTGAATGAAAAGAGAGGAACGGAAAACAATATGAAGGGAATCCCAATTAAACATTTAAGTACAAAAACAACAACAAAAACTGATAACAATTCTACACCCGTCAACAACAAAAATAAAGGGGGGGGCAGCGTTTATTTTTAGTAACTCAATCGGTCTTACGCATGCGCATACAGCATTACGGCGGACTAAAAAAATGAAAAGATTAAACAGGGAAATTGAAAAGCCATTTTGAACAGTGGCCAAATTTACATGGATTTTCTATGAATTTAAAAACTAATGAAATATTCGTTAAAAATTTACATGGATTTTCTATGAATTTAAAAACTAATGAAATATTCGTTAAAAATTTACATGGATTTTCTATGAATGTAAATACTAATTAAATATTCGTTAAAAATTTACATGGATTTTCTATGAATTTAAATACTAATGAAATATTCGTTAAAAAGAAAACAAATATATAATGAAATGTTTTGTACTCGCAAATGAAAATAAATACAACTAAATCAAACGTGTGGTAAATACGAACATAATTTTGCTGTTAAAACATTTCCCTCGAGTTGCTTTTGGCCTTAATAATCGATGTCCTATTAGTAAAAATATATTTGAATAGGTTTCAATATAGAAATACTTGTGCGACAACTCTTCCCTATAATAGATTAATTTTCCAATACTATTCTTCGAATCATGATCAAAGCGTAATATATGTTCTGAGGCCATCATAACAGGCATTGCCATCTCCTATGAAAGACAGATTAATATATATATATATATATATATATATATTACATATACACACACATGACAAAGACTATATTCCAAAGTTCATGATGTTGACCATCTTATAATTTATTCCTTTAATTCAGTTAACATTTATAATTCTTGTCAGTATCTGTTTCGTAGCGCAAAATCAATCACTTAATTATTATATCAATCAGTGAATTTATTATGCCCTTAACTCATCAGAAGAAATAGCAACAATCAATCCATCAAAAGGAAATAAAGTGTGATTTGACATGATTAAAATCTGAAAATTGGAAGAGAAGCTGTAAATACCTTATGTTTCCATTACGCCATTTTGAATGTCAAGAATTGTTAATTTCAACTGAATTAAAGGAATAAATTATAAGGTGGTCAACATCATGAACTTTGAAATATAGTTTTTGTCATTTATTCGCTATATTGCTCGGTAATTACATTGAACTTCTTAAATAAGGATTGGTATATATTATAAACCCATATATTTCCACGGTAATTATAATTATATATATATTATATACCAATCCTTATTTGGAAATATATGGTCTTATGATATATACCAATCCTCATGCAACGAAACAGTACTGTATGTGGATGACGAATTAAAGCCCCCCCCCTCTTTGGGTTGAGCACTTTGTAAATATATTTTCACCCGTATTTAAGCAATAAAGCGAAGCCCACTATTTATCTGTTTGTAAACAAATGATGGTTTGAGCGGGCGTGGATTTACGGCATTGATTCGTAGCCCGATGGTTAGAGCTGTCAACGCGCTTGATTTCTCCTTGCCACTAGAATCTGGCAATATCTATTCATAAGGGGTGGTTGGAAATTACGCAAACTTTGCTTCATAATTACATGCGCAGCTACACCCACAGAAGGGCATCCATTGTCTTTCGAGACTGAATCGAAGCGATGATGATGCTGTTTAGATTTGGGCCTGTATTTTCTTGGCTTTCCTTTATAATTTATTTTACTCATTATGATTCTCCAAACTACTATTCTCATCTCGAGTCTTATTTTCACAACGTGTCCGTCGATGTAACATCCAACCTTATAGCACGGTCCTTATACTGCATAAGTACCCAAAATATTTTCGCCCTAAAGGCGCTTAATCGAAACCATATTGCCAGTTCTTGCTGATTGACGCCAAAACCGAGTAAGTAACCATCGATGCATTCGAAAAAGGAAAGGCTTTGATTCCCAAATGCAGCTGTCGTGAACCATCCAGAAAGTAAAGGGTTTGCTTTAGAGTAGAGAATGTTCAACCGTAAGTATTTTCTACTTGGGCACAGATGTTAGCGCGTTATGTAGGTCATCTTTGCGAGTGCTGCTATTAAAATAATGTGTTTATTGTAGAACGTTTAGCCGGGTTTCACGCACGAGATTGACATGTTTTATTTTGGTGAAAAATAAAATACAGGTTTATGATATTCTATCGGGAGAGGGGGGGGCGCCGGCTTTGCCCGATCATAAAATACGCTTAAGTAGGATATTTTAATTTGCCCAGATTTCGTATATATTATTACAAAGTCGTGATTTAAAAAGTAAAAAAAAAAAAAAAAAAAAAAAAAAAATAGTATTTGGATACCATCAGCTGGAATTGAAACCGAAAGCAAAAGTGTTGCATTCAAAGCTGGTGACGTTACCACTATACCAATGTGATATGCATATGAATTGATTAAAAATGAAAACTAAGATGAATGTACAAAATATTTAACGATATTTTTTTCAATTTTGACGCATTTTTGACCCTTAAAAACTAATTGAACCGGCTAAACACCCAGAAAAGAACGGTCCATAAAAAACTCCAATCATTTGAGGCCCCTAGCGCCGCTCTGCAACTTTTAGTTTCGGGGGAGATAGAGTTTGAAAATGTGGAGACAGACAGACAGACATATCGCCTTTTATATATTAGATCATAGGATAAATTAGGCATTAAAAATTTTTTCATGATTTTATTTTTGACATATATTACTAAATGAGAAATCTTAATTAAAATTCGGTTAGTATTATGCATTTAAAAATGAGAAAATCACGCTTAATAGCGTCAACATCATGTGAAAGAAGCCTAATCAAAGCAAAATGGTTACTAAATTTGAATATATGTATATATCTAACAAGGAAACTCAAAATGATTCTCCATTTAATATTTATTAATACCTACCGGGGGAGGGGGCTCCTGGTGTTGCTAGGTCGTAAAATACGCTTAAATATGTTATTTTAATTCATGCAAATTCGTATTTATTATTACAGAGCTAGTTCTCTGTTGAAGATTATATTACTTCTAATATATATAAGACTGACAAGAAGGCTGTTGCATTTTTTTTTACTTTTAAATTCAGATGAACATATTTCGACTAAAACAAAAATTTATTGATCGAAATAAGCATCATCAGAATCCACACTTTTGCCAACGCAAAACAAGTATATTTATGCTAGTAACGTGAAAATCTTGCGTTCTGGTGGCGATGAAGTCGCTGAAGGCGTTTTTGATATCGCTTACGTTTTTGAAGCATTGCTCACGTAGAAAGTTGTCGAGATGCTTGAAAAAAGTGGCAAGTGAAAGTTCTGAGGAGTATGGCGTATGAGGCAGTTTCGTAGCCGAATTCGTTCACATTCTGCAGAGTCAGTTTAACGTGCGGTCAGGCATTGTCGTGGAGGAGAATTGGGTCTTTCTGTTGACTAATGCTGGGTGTTGTTGTTGAAGTTTCTGATGCATTTCATCCATTTGTTGACAGTACTGCACCGAAGGTTCGATTTTTCGATTCTGATTAATCATATCATCACATATTACATTATCCCGATAAGTTTCCTCTTAAAAGAATTGATTATATTCTCTTCCTTTAACTCCCATACATATATATATATGTGTGTGTGTGTGTGTGTGTGTGTGTGTGTGTGTGTGTGTGTGTGATTTCATTAAGTATACACAATTTCTCTGTAGATAGTTCAGTTTCCTAATGAGTTTTTTTTCTGACTAAAAACTGGCTGATGTAACTGCCCTAATCACTTTTTACCTGATCCGTCTCGATTCATCTACAGCGTTAGGCTATTTATAAGGTGATTTTTAATTATATATATAAGAAATTCTTTATAATAGTGAAATATTTTTAAAGAAAACAAATGCTGTCTAAATTATATATTTATGTGCATTTATCATTCAAATTATATATCTATATGTATCTATGTCTCTCTCTCTCTATATATATATATAGATAGCTTTTGAAGTCCAACGATGTGTAAATATAGTTTTACCCTTATTTCGGCGTTCATCAGGTTTATGCTTAATTTTTTATTCAGCGATGTTATTTTTTTTTTAATTTGAGGTAATTTCGTTCAGATATATATGATTAACAGAAAGAAAAACATTTCTTGGGTGTTAGTAAAAAATCGACATGTTAGCATTTATTCAAACGTTCTATAATTGCTGGAATAGAAAACAAGTACGTGATTAATAATAATAATAATAATAATAATAATAATAAGCAAAATATCCTGTTTATGAAGAGAAATGTCGGGTCTTAGGGACACACGGCGCCATATCTAACAAAGATGTCGTCCGTCTTTCAACTAAAATAAAATAAAACACATTTGCTTTTGGTTCATTCGGTGGCAGACGATAAGAGAAAAACCCGCGGAACAAGTTGTACTTATTACAATGGCGGTTGGGAAAACCGTCGGACAAAAAAATGTCGAATAACAAAAACTCTTTTTCCCCGTGCACAAAGCGGACATCTTGGTTAGTTAGATAAGCTTTTCAGAGAAAAAAATGAATACACACTCTAAGCTACTCACGCCCATTATAAACTCATGAACCGATCATTATGAATTATCGAATATATATTCTAAGAAAACACAGTGAGCAACATAGTCATATTTTTTAAATTTTATTTTGGGGCAGACTTTACCATTAAGTGTATCCCAGAAGCCGTCCCCTATAAACTCTTAAAAATATACAAATTAACAATTAAGCGGATACAAAGCAGAATTTTATATGAAACTTTACAAAGCTATACCGACCACTAAAATAGGGGAAAATCAGATCTAACTTTATGAGGTTGGATAGGAAACTTCAACGTAAAGGAAGAATTATTTGAATATGGAGGCAAGTGCAAAGATAAAAACTAAAAAAAAATGAGTTTCAAGGTAAATAGTGACAAGGGTTCGAGGAATTCCTGTTTTAACGAAACGCAGGATCTGAAGATTAGAAAAAAGTGAGTCATTAGTTTGGATTCATTTACACCATTTCTGATATTGCAGATGAGGTGCGTTATCTCGCCAAAATCTTATACACAGAATATATGAGACCGAAGGTACGGTCGAAAATTCCGTTCTTTTAGAAAAAAAATATTTTTCAGAGATTTTTTATTCCTATATGTCACCAAATGAAAAAGTGAAAACATGTAGACATAAACGTTTTGTATATATTTTTTTACATGGAGTTCACCACTTATCAAGGCCCAATGACCACTCAGGGATAAAGACATACACACACACACATACATATATATATATATATATATATATATATATATATATATATATATATATATATATATATACTTTCAGAGACATACAGAAGGGTTCGCTAGGGGTGCCGAAACACCTGCGTCTTTACTCCTGTTTTAAAAGCCTTTTCATATATTTATATATATAGGCATGTGCCCTACAGACACCACTTTTCTTTCACTTTAACTGCCATGAAAAAGTTCTCTGCACGTCATTATATAATGTATGTATGTATGCATGTCATTATATAATGTATGTATGTCATTATATAATGTATGTATGTCATTATATAATGTATGTATGTATGCATGTCATTATATAATGTATGTATGTATGCACATCATTATATAATGTATGTATGTATTTATTTATTTCAGAGTACAGGGAAAAAAACTAAATTTAACCCTTTTAACAACGTTTGAATTATTCCAGGTCTATAAATGTTACTTATACTAAGTAGTTATAAGATTATCATAGGGTATTTTTTTAAATTCCTTGGGTTTGTTTTTAAACATCAGAATCCGATATTTATCCACCTAATGCCACTACAGTTAACGTTGATGTCAGTTTATGGTTGAGAATCAAACTCCTTTCAAGGGGTGGTAGTCTGGATGGGTGGAACGTTTTCAGTAATCAAACCCGTCCCTATTCCCCGCAATAGGGCGCCGGGTGCGATTAGCGATAAACTTTGCCGAAAAGATGTAAGGCCTGGGAGGATGTCCCCGTAGGATCGAATAGAACCATATTTCACTCCAGTCCAAAGATAAAATTCTCCTGAGCCAATTGAATAAATTTTATCTCTAGGAGTTCACGAAACACAACAACAAAAAACTACAATTTATATTTTTTGTAAAACATTTGTTTTCTACCAAACATTGTTGATATAAATCAATGTAGTTCGAGTTAGATATAGGAGAAGGGTGGCACAAAAATGATTTAATTGAATTGTGAATCTGTTGAACATGAAAGGCGAGTTCAAACTTGAATTGCAGGACGTTTTTTGTTCAAACAAAATCAGTCACATAAGTAAAAAAAAACAAACAAACAAAATATAATATTTTTAAGCAATAAATAAATGTATGTGTGTGTAATCTTACACGGTTATTGGAAAAGGTATGAATGTAAATTTCCCCTCCACTCGAGTAAAATAGTTTAATAAATCGTAGACAAAAGCAACTGTTTTGGACAATAAATAACCGTTTATAATTATTAATACCGTCTGTTTACCTATGTTTTTTCATAGAATTTGAAATAAAACTTGGTAAATGTTGCTCAAAGCCTCGTTATCAACTCCATATTGTGAAAATTTTAGCAATTATATATTCGATAAATTAATTTTTCTAAAACTTATTTTGTATTTCATTAAGAAAGACTTTAGCTGATTTTTTTAAATATAAATATTTTTAAAATAATTATTAACGTCTATAATGTTTTTTTTTCATGAAAAACAAATTCATGCGCCTTTTTTAGTATTTAAAACTATAACTTTAATAAAATTTACACAAAATAATAAATTTTCGCTAATATTTAAAAAAATAATGCTTTTTTAAGATTCCGTAATCGTTAGTTAATAAATACTGAAATTTTCATTAGTTAGTTTTTCTGATTTTTGGTAAATCTACAGAGTGAAAATGTTTTTACATTTCGGGGATTGGTCATTAATTTTGCACATATTTTGTGCATAAAGCAATTGCTTTACGGAAGATTTCTTATTGCTTGATTACAAAATTTATTACCTTTTCGTTTGCAGGGTAATAACCCATTAGCTTTTTCGACCAGAAAACAAAATAAATATTTTTTTATTCTCCAAGATTCAAAGAAAACTCGCAATGAGAAAGAGAAGCAGTAGGAGGTGCATTAATTTCGAAGTAAAAAAAAAAGAAGATATTCTGCAATGACAAATAAAGTAATTATATTTTTCGGTTATTTAAACATTTATATTTACGTTTTCTTGTGAATTCGGTTAAAAATGCTTTAAAATAAAGAAAATAATATTAAAAAAAAGCTAAATATTATATTTCATTTTTTTTTTATCAACAAACTTCATTGTAACATCTTGAAAGCATTAAGCCAAGTAAAACGAAACAGCATCCAAACAGCGTTGTGTCTTGGATGCTAAAAAGTTCTTGGCGAGTGAGCGTTGAAGAAGAAACTGATCATCGTCAAATGGTCGAATTCATTTCAACGTCTGCAATTTAACGCCGTGTAAATCGCATTAACGAGAAATGCGTCTACTTTCTTGACATTTAAGACATACATCGTAGAGATTCTAACGCCATAAAAACGGGCAGAAGAAAATGGATGCAGGAATTGTGGAGGAAAATACAAAGATGTGGCTTTTATTACTCTGCTTAAACACTCATCCCATCGTTCAATACATATAACAATAGTAAATATTTAAAAGAGAACTCTCTTAACATTTTTTACTGCAGTTTCACAAATAAGAAAGTTGCTTCTTTCTATCCGACATTTGAATGCGAGCTAAAACTATCTTTTTTTATTAAGAGTCACGGGTAATAATACCATGCATAAAGTAGAGGATTGAAATATTATACTGTAAGCAATAGGGAATATCACCAAAATTAGTAATATTATTTAACAGATAGCTAAGGAGACAGAAAGAGAAAAATAATGGACGGAAAGGGGGGAAAACGACAGAAATGTGGGGGATGGGCAACAAAAAGAAAAAAACGATAGAAAAGAGAAAAATGGAAAAAAAAAAGAAATGAAAAAGGAAATGAAAAAAGAAATGGAAAAAAAGAGAAATGGAAAAAAGAGAAATGGAAAAAAGAGAAATGGAAAAAAGAGAAATGGAAAAAAGAGAAATGGAAAAAAATGGAAAAAAAAGAAATGAAAAAAGAGACATGAAAAAATAAGAAATAAAAATAAATAAAGAGAAATAAAAAAAAACGAGAGGGAGAGGTATATTTAAAAGAATGGAGGAAAAGACAGAAAAGGGAGAAAAGAAAAGAGAGGAGACAGAAAATGAGAGAGAAAGAGAGGAAAGGCACGACAAATTAAGACATAACAAATTGCTTCTGCTGTTTTTTTTTCATTAAAAATCTTTGTCAAAAAAAATTGTTTTTCACTAAAAGTTTTGTAAAAATAAACAAGTTTTGTTTTTCAGATAAAGAAGAATATTATAAAACCTAAAGAGAAGAAAAATGTTGATTTACATTTTTTTTTATATATATTTAGTAATGTGTACACACACGTTGACTCACCAGATCTCACCTGATCACCAAGTTAAGCAATGATGAGTCTGGCAGTACTAGATAGGTAACCATTTGGCAAGGATTGATGCCGAGCTGTATAAGTTTCCAGGTTGGTACCTGGGGGCACGTTTAACGCACTGGGGGAAACGTACCCCCGAATCAAGATGGCAAGCAACGTGAAACTACCGTCTTTACTTGTCTTCCGGAGATTTCCATGGTTCTACAATTTGGAGAACCGTGGTCGTCGACACTTAAAACAACAGGGCCGCTGCTGATAATGAAGGTGTACAAAAATGGTTATGAAAAGTAAATATATCAACAAATAATTCTTCCAAGTCTGAAGAGAAAACTTGTATATATTTTTAATTACATCCTCCCCCCAAACAAGACACAGTGCTACTTTGATGTAGGGAGCTACTATCAGGGACATAAGTTGCAGGGGTACTATGTAGGGAGTTAAGCAGTAAGATGTATAGCCACATTACACTTGAACTTTTGCATGTCAGTACCGTTGGGGGATCCGGAATCCGGAAGGGAATTCCAAAATCTAGCAGTTCTGGTGAAGAAACTATTAGAGTAGAAGACTTTCTTACATCTAGGGATCTCTGTGTAGGGGTGCAACTTTGCTGCTTGTTGGATTTAATGGGGGTATTTACATCGAAGGGGTACGTGCTTGTAGTTCGTCAGAGCATTCACCATTAAAATACTTGTAGAACAGGCAGAAGGATGCAACATTTCGTCGGTGGAATACAGGTTGAAGCTTAGATGACAGTTCAGGACCTATCAAGTTAGCGACTCTTTTGAACCCTGTCCAGGAGCGAGAGACTAGTAGTAGATGCACCAGCCCAAATGTGACAATACATGGGTGAATGTTGGCCTTATAGGATACTTTCAGGCGTAGGTAAGTTTATTTCTGTTTATTATTTACAAAGGTTTCGAACGAAAAATACAAAGAATAAATAAAAGAAAAAAACAGCAGTCCGTCTAAATTAAAATCCGTTGCCTCTTGTTCTTGACTCAAGTATCCTAGGTTGCTCGAATGGCGTGCTTAAATATCACAAGAACAGAGAATCAACAGGAGCAGTTGTCATGCTTTATGATGCCTTAATTTGTCATTAAAAAATTAGTGAAATCCTGTTTAGTGAGGTATTGAGGTAGTACCCCTACAGATTCTGACGATGGACTATTTCTGACGTCATTTCCGGTAAACAGGTTCTGCTTCCCAGTCAGTCTTGACCAAAGGCTCAGAGGGAGAGAGTTGTAACGTTACTCGTCTTTTAGATAAGTGGAGTTCCCATTCAACTAACATACTTGTCTGTATTTCTGTTAATATATCACCCATTTCATTGTTTCCGGTTCTTCTCGTTATTCTTTTCAACATGTACACCCAAACATGATGAAATAACTATTGAAAACTAAAGCGCGACATACCCACTCCCGACGGACAAAGCGTTTCAGAAATATGCGAGGCTGTATCTAAATAAAAGTTGTTTTTTAAAATGTAATTCATCTCTTTTTTTTTCTCGCCGCCATTTTTTTACGTTTTGTGATCGGATTCAAATTCACCAAAAACCGATTTGTATTGCAGAAACTCTTTTGCAAGTAGATGGGATTTTAAAAGAACGGTTTAATTAAAGGGGTTCGGCGTTGCAAGTTTTTAAACTACCGATTAGCGAACAGCTTCAAAATTATAAAAAACAAACAAACTTTGCTCTGACAAAATGGCCGCTGAACTAGGAAAACTGATCCGAGTAAAAATCGTGTTGATTAAAAGATTTTGTAAACCAGATTAAATAATTTGTTCGAAACAGTTTTTTAAAGAATGCTTATCAAAATCGAGCGTAATCTTGGATCAAGGATTAATGCTATGCAAATGAGTTTTATTTTATTAAACTTTGATTTGAAGTAACTCGCTTGTGTAGATTATTATTAATCACTTGAACATAATCCATATTTAATGAAGGACAAATTAAAGGATTTTGTTCGAATTTCCGGCTACAACAAAAAGCAAATTAAGAGTTAAACAGTACAATTTTTTTATATGCTGCTAATGTAATTTCAACGGCATTTCAACCTTGGTTATTTCATGCCAAAAAGTACCCTAAGGAATAAAAGTTGATATATATATATATATTAGTAATTATTCTTTTATACTTGCAGACATTAGTGTTTCATGCTTACGCAATTATCAGCGTAGGAGGTGAAAATTTCTGCCGATTGGGAGATTCGAACCCAGCCACGAAACAACCTATGTCTCCATTTGCTAAGCCTTTACCTCGGGTCACCAAACAATTGTCACAAAAATAAAGGGAATTAATAACTGATAAACGCACAATTCAAACGTAGACATTACATATATAATATTTTATTACTAGCAACTGACACTCAATTTATGTGCGTTCCCAAAAGTTAACTATATAGTCAATAAACGAACTTAGTACTAGTATTACTCTGTCTCGTTATTTAAACGAACGCTGTTATTTTCTTACATTTTAATAGAGTATTTTATTTGATATGCATATATATATATATATATATATATATATATATATATATACATATACATACACACACGTGTGTGTGTGTGTGTGTGTGTGTGTGTGTGTGTGTGTGTGTGTAATATAAAAATTTTCCAAGTTCCAAATATCAAGTTTTCTCTGTTGGTCATTTATTACTTTTCAAAAAGGTATCCATTACAATATTGTTTCGTATTTCGACTATCAAGTCTGAAAAATTATGTTATTGCTGTATATTTAGTCACGTACTCATCTACCTTAAAACTTAAAAATAACATTAATTTGGACAACTACATACACCTATATGCAAATATATATCCAATTATATACCTATATATACAGATACACTTACGCCTGTACACAAATAGGTGTACAAATTTTTAAGTGTGTTACATTTTATAATAGATGCCATTTTTTCAGGTATTCAAATATTCAATCTGATCAATCCAGTTATTCAGTTTGGAGGTTTTTTTTTTAAATGTTTTTGGCTGTTGTGTTTCAGTTCTGAACATTAATAAATATAAATATTTATAATTTCATTATTGGTAATAGCGATAGCAAATTCAGTTTTAAACAAATAAGAATAAAAAGAATCGTTTTGGAATCGAAAATTAGGCCAAAATAATTCCCGATTCCGATACATGATTTTTGTCGATTCCCGATTCCGATTAATCGTGCAGACACTAATTTTAATCATTTCAAATAGTGAAAGCGAATTCATTTGCGGATTAGCTGGTTAGACACAAATATCTTAAAATCCATTAATTTTTGGCAAAAAACAATCGAAAGTTGAGATTATGTTTTTTTTTTCTTTAAATAGTGTAAATCACAATGAGTGTGTGTGTGTGTGTGTGTGTGTGTGTGCGTGTGCATGTGTGCGCGTGTTGGGGATCACACTCCATTTACGCTTTTTTTTCAATTTGCAACTGAACGCGGTTTTATGCAAATGCCAATTTCAATCTTCAAAATGGCGGATAACGTTTATCATGGCGGTTTAATGTCAGGTTAGCCAACCGATACTCGCCAATTGGTTGGTAGAAGCATAGATCAAACTAAACACCAGAAAAAATAAAACGCAGATAAGTAGCAGTTTAGGTGTGGAATTAAGTAATGGTTTCTTAAGTGTAATAATTTAATTTGAACAGTACGAATTATCCGGCGTTGTAGAAATGAAAACGCCTGAAATGGGGGTTTCTTTCATTTTCAAAGCGTTTTTCTTAAACCCTTTTAATTTACAATCGAATCTTAAAATTTGAACGAAAGTTATGTTTACTTACACAAACTGATGTACATTTTTGAACTTTTGAGATAAGGATTGATTATTCGTATTATTTGGATTTTTCGGACTACTATTCACATTTAGAATGTCATTTTTCTGACGTTTCGCTCGATGTAACCTCTGTCCTTTTTCCGGTTTATCTCGTCGAACTTGCGAAGGCTCATAGCATAGTGGCTAGAATACTTGATAAAATTCCGTTGCAATTACACTTTTCTAGAGGTTGAAAGTTCAATTCTAAGTGTGGTCGACACTAAAAATATATATATAATTGCGAATTACTTAAAACTTTTACTCATGCCTGACAGAACGAGAGCATGCTACCCTCGTGCATTCGATAAATTATTCCTTCGAATTTCCGTGTAAATTTCAGAGTTCCACAAGACACACTTGAAGAGATCGGAGGTAACATCGGCTGAAATGTTGTAAAACTAACACTCAATATGAGAACAATAGTCCGAAACATCGAAATAATACAGAGGTTAATGTCAATTTTGGAGTAAAAGAAAACTTACATGTTCCAGGGAAAAATCAGAGTGGTCTTTAATATATTAATATTATTATTATTTGGAATATTTTAAATAGGGTGGACCACGAATAAATGGACTGTGGAGACTTAATTAGTAATAAAATGGACGACAAACAGAGGATTATCACTGACCTCCCTAAATCCCAAGTTTTGGAGGCCTTGTGTCTAATTTGGTAAAATTACGCAACCATATAGGTTTAGCAAATAAATATTAAAAAGTGTAGCAACTGTTCTGAGTATATTCGCATAATCACGTTGACAAATCATTTTCAGTTAGATCTCCGAAGATAAGCAACATCCGAGAATTAGTACCATGCACTGCATGTAGGAAGATATCGATAGCTTTCTGTAAGAACTGTAAAAACCTAACGTGTTCATATTCCCTAATGGGGATATAGACGGGACTGGGGACTGCTTATGAATTTGATATTCTCATAAAACTTCCTCCTTCAGAAGAAACCCGTTCAACCAGATTGTGGCAAATACCGCATCAGTTCGGGTATCTGTAGCCAGAAGTGGAATACTTGTAGATGACATTTTAATTTTTATCCCAAAATCAACGGTGCTCCCTTTTGTGAGGCAGTTTTCCCCTACGGTAAACATAGACCTTATCTTTAACTTTGCTCCTGTGGGGAGAACACTGAATTAGAATGGCGACATATTGAAATAGATCCGCTAAGGTGAATGCGTATCAGCGTCATGTTTACTGAAATCTGGTTACGATCTTCGAGTCAAGATAAGAAACGTTGAGAAGTTTTCAGTCCTTGCCTTTGCTGAGAAATGGGGAATAATTAGCAGGAGAAATTTCTGACAGGATAAACAGTTTTAGATTTTTGTCTCATAATCAGAGATGCAAATATACGGTTTCTGATTTTTCTTTTTAAATTCTTCCAAGAGCCAAAACGAGAGCATATGTCAGCTTGAAAGACACGCCATATCTAGCCACACTGAAAAATCGTTATACGACATAACCCTTTTTTTTTCTGGATAACAATTTCTTTCCACTCGTGGATTAAGTTCTAGTAAAGAAATCAACGAATGCCATTAACGTAAATCATTGGTAATCGTAAACGAATTGAGCTCTTTAGATAGTTGATAATGTAAATGTCAGCAAATAATTTTTCTTACTTCTATAGAGAACGCAGGAGGAGATTTGAATCGTTGATTTCTAGTAACACTGAATAGCTATGATACACCAGTATATATATATATATATATATATATATATATATATATATATATATATATATATAATGTGTGTGCGTGTGTGCGCGTATGTGTTAGTTAGTTAGTCTATTCATGTGGATGACGACGTCTTCATTTTTTTTTTTTACGGATTCCGTTGATAACTATGAAACCCAATGCGTTGCACAGAGAGCATAGCAAGACAGGATTTGGGGCTTCATGGTGAATGTCCGCCGCTCTTCGGTGTCTCAGTGTGCGACGCTCAATAGCTGCTTGCTTATGTTTGTTGTTGAAGAAAGTAATCTCGCTATCACATGTGGAGCGCCAAATGTCCGTTACCAAATCTCCAAAAGATTGAAGGGGATATTGCAACGCTTAAGGGTGAGCTTGATGCAGTCTATGTAGCGTTTCTTCGGGCATATATATAGTATACGAATAATATATATATACTAAATGCATGTACCTAACTATTGCTTACGTCGTCGTAACGCTCGCACAAAATCTTAACTCTACGACTTCCGTGCGGGCACCTGTCAATTTTGTTCTTAAATAAATTCAAACATCTTTCAGTAACTCATTCTGGCTGGCCGAACGGTTCATGTTTTTTTCACATTTTATTTTCGAACTTCGCCTCACGGCTTCGGGTTCGATCCTACCAACTTACCAAATCTTTTTACTCCCCCACCCCGGTTTCTTTTTTATTTAAGAGCACACACACCTCGAAACACCCGGGCAACGCCGGGTACCCCCGCTAGTTTATAATATAAATCTCATCTGTCTGTTTAAATGTATGCATGCATGTTTGTTTGTATGTCTGCCTAAAACTTTCGACAGAGGCGACGGATTTTCATGAGATCGATATCGTTTTAAAGTCCGACCATTCGGACGACAAATATCGAAAAATTGGCGAAAAATATTAATTCCTTCACCCTCAACTGGCCACTTTTCTACAGGGAGAGGTCGCTTTTTTTGTCGATATTTTCGAAAGGCATCCCCTCTTTTCGATTGACTAGCCTTCATTTAAACCTTCGCCACTTCCGGTTTGGCGACAGGCGCAACGACAAGTACGTCACGTTTTTTTTTTACGTTTTTTTCCTCCTTCGCGGTACAGGTTCGAGCCTGCCTACTACTACTTTTTTTTTTTGCTCAACTCAACTACAGCTTTCTCGTTCTCGACTTTTACACGGCTATTTTACTCAGAGCAGCTTCTTCCCTCGACCACGTAGTGTATTTTCTCCCTTTTTTGTGACGTAAGCTTGCACACACCTGCTAATTTTTATACGTTTTTAACAGCTGCCGCTAATATTTTCACTAGTCAACTATCATTCGTCTGCTGCTGATTTTCTCACACGCCCCCGTGTGCGCTCTCTTACAAAAAATAAATTACCGTTATACAAATTTCCGTCTTTTCTAGCAATCGTTATATATATATATATATATATATATATATATATATATATATAAGTTAAATTATCATATCATATGAATTCGAAGATTCTATCGTTAGCATTGGTTTCCCCGATATCTTTCCATGTAAAATTTTTACTAGAAAGACATTAGGTATTTATGCAAGGAACCACATGAAGGTTGCCAACACCTATGTGAAAGTAATTTTTGTGGAACGAACTGTATTCGATCTTGGGACACCCAGGCGTTAGTCCGTGTCTTTAATCACTGAACCCCTATCAGCTCCCTATTAATTAAATATACTTTTCTCTGTAGCGCCAGTAATAAATACCGGACAAAACCATTTAAAGTGTTTAGGGGAAGAGTGAAATAAAATAGCAATTATGCCACTATATAATTTTAAATGCGGAATGCCATTATTTTATTCCGATAGTTCAACGCTTCGCCTCCTTTCTTCCTTCTACACTGTTTATCCTTATTGCTTTTGAAACTTTCCAGTTTGAGATGTTTTCTGTTTTCTTTATCTTTAACAATAGTTGTTATTTTATATGCATATTAGTACGAACACTGGCGAAGTATAATCATTTTCTGTCATGTTTGACGGCAGGTGTAAACTGGTGTTTGACTTAGTTTGTAATTCGAGAGCACGAGCAGATAATGATTTACATGTGCGAGAGATAAGGAAACTCATATACCAGAATTAAGTTCGCCAAAGACAAATTGCAAATTACAAGAACAAGAAAGAATTTGTTGTGTAAATAAATCGAAGCGTATCTCCAAGAGAAAGTTAATTAAATAAAAAATGAGTTAAGCTAAATTAACTGCATATCTTTCCGCTTCTTTTAGACTTTTAGAGTCAAATCCTCTGTTTGCAAGACGATATCTATAACGAGAAGCGGTGTAAGGGGATTTGGCGCCATTATCAAACCCTTACATGTGTGCTCCTTTGAAAGATGATTAATGAAGATGCAGCACCATCATTACCGCATTATTTTACAGACTCTTCAAACATCACTAATAATTTTTATATCCCATTACTTTATCTTTGCAAATAAGCAATTATTCTTCCCTTTCCCTTTTTTGTTGTGTACATATCTTCTGGTTATTCACTCAAACCTTTGATCCCCTCTCTAACTATTCTAATCAAATCTTTTTACCTAGTGTTGTAATACAGGGTGGCCCACTTAAAAGTAGCCCAATCTATCCAATCTTTCTCTTACGGACCAACTGACACCACAAGACAAAATGCAATTCCTTTTCCAACAAGATAATGCTACACGCCACACGTCTCAGAGATCACTGACACGAGTTCATGACATTTTTACGGAAGAGAGAACAATAAGCAAAGGGTTATCGCCACTACGTTCCCCGGACTTGTCATAATGTAATTTTTATCTTTGGGGAACTTTAAAACAAAAAGTTTATGCAAATAATCCTCACAATCTAGACCAACTAAAGGAGAACATTACCAACACTATCAAGAGAATCACCAGAGAAGATCTATAGGCAGTATCTGCAAACGTTGTTAAATGTTTGCAGATACTGCCTGTAGATGTCAACGGGGAGCACTTCCAGCATCTTTTATAACATTACAGGTAATTTAAACAATCAAAGAATGTGCCTCCTCTCTACTACATTTTCTGTGCTACTTTTAAGTGGGCCACCCTGTATTACCGCATTGTTTTTTTTTTTTTAACTTTTTTATCTTGTGAGTTTATTAGTTCATCTATACAAATTGGAGAGAAAATTGAACGATAGCGAAAATTAATTGACTCAATAAAACGCTCACATATGTCCCCGTCTTATAGTTAGGCGGCTGAATAATAGAAAAAAAAACAGAAATAAAAAACTAAACAGATAGTGACGCCCAGTTGATTTCATCTTCAACGGTCGCGTGAACTAACGCTAATTCTCGCTGATCGTATGCAAATTAGACGATCCTGGGCTGCATATAAGTAAGTCGTTAGAATAACGGGAGTGTTCGTTATTTTCGGAAGTCGAGCTGTGCACACTTGCCACGAATTACGGTGTCAGTGAAAAGAGGTGCAGTCAATTTATTTCATTTTTCCTTGCCTATTTGTCTTTTACTTGCCTATTTGTTTACATACTTTTCTTCTGGTTACACAATCGACCCTTTGATCTCCCCACTATCTCTTTTAACCGAATGTTTGACTTATCATTTTTGTGAAGTTATTACTTCGTCAATTCAAATAATAAAAAAAAAACCTGACGTTTTTTTAGTTCAGATGTCGGCCCGTGAGCGTGAAGATTCAACTTGAAAAAATAATTATATTTGATAAACACGCAGAATGAATGGACACATCTTCAAATGAATTCTGTTTTTGTGAAACGCGATTTCCATATTTTTTTTCTGTTGTTTTTCGCATTCCCGACGACAAAATATTTTATATATTCTGCTGAACCTGTATTTCTGAGAACCTAGTATCTTTTAAGGAACAGTCATTATTAGATGTTTCTTTTCTGTAAATGCTAAGGTTTTTCTTTTCTTTTTGAGAAGGGCTATTCCTCTCGAAATATTAAACTAATTTCCGTTATAAGAGTATATGAAAGATTTATTTAAAAATCGATAGATACGTTTGCAAATATTGTCTTCAATTATTTGTTTTTGTTCATTTTCTCTTTCATCATTCCATTTTACGCATTGCTTACAGCCTTATTACTTGTTTATGAAATCGTCCTAAAAATCGTCCCTGAAATCACTTGATGTAAGAAACTAATAAAAACAAAAGATTGTCAAACAGACAGATGCTTACTGATCGTAGTCTTGAAAAGACCAAGATTATAGGTAGGAGGAAAACAGTCAGCACGAAGAGAGTTCCACAAGCTTGTGGTTCTTAGAAGATACTGAAATAGGAAGCTGTATTACAGTGAGGTATCAAAACAGTGAATTGATGGATATCACAACCAACAATACAACCCCCCCAAAAAAAAACACACCCACATATATTATTTATTAGCAATGCTTCAAGCAAACTAGCACATGTACATTTTTTTTATTTATGAATATGTTTAGTAAAAAAAAAAAAAAAAAAAATGGGCCATTTTCAAATAAAGAGTTTTCGTAGGGTTTGCTTATAGCAGCTGAAAATACCGAACAGATCTCAGATCAAGGCACCTGCCGGATTAACTTTATGAGGTCCCGAAAAGAGAAAGAAACGAAAAAGGGCTTTCTTTATTTTACCTTAGGTAAAAAAAGAAGCTATCATGCGGGCACTTAGCACTTGGCTTTGTTGTATTTGGGCCGCTGTGTACGACAACACTATTGTCCAATGGTAATGAACTTATCATTGACGGTCACAGCCGTCAAAATTTATAGCGCTAAGAAGAATGAGGCGAAGCTGAGCAATACCCAACACGCAAGGCGTTAGGTTTATAGGAGAGTTTTCGTATGCGTGCCAATAGGGAAGTGGAACAGAATACGCACGTGCAACGGTTTATAGGCGATTTATAGAATATCACATGTGTAAATCTTATATTTTAATTTGTAAATTGTTTTACGTTTTCAAATGCCGATGCAAAACAACACTAGGATGACAGAAAGATACGCGTCATTCGTTCATGTAATGAATACTACGGTATTGAAATATAAATACCGATGATGAATTAAGTTTATTGAAAAAAGCTTGTAATGAATTATACACTCGAGGTTAAATTTAAAAAAAACAAACACATTTAGCTCTTTTAACGTATTGAGCACCATTTATCCTTGCTATTTATAAAATATACCTCTCTCATATATATATATATATATATATATATATATATATATATATATATATAAGATTAGGTAAAACAAATAAAAGTAAAACAAAATGAATTCACTGCATTCTAGGTAACACAATGCTGCTGGTATTATATATATATATATATATATATTGCATACACACAAATGTCTGAATGAATACTATATATATATATATATATGTATATATATTATACTAGGTATAGATTATATCTCTATATGTACATTAGACACACGCATATATAAATATAGATATATACATGCATATCTACACGCATATATAATATACATATATACATGCATATATAATAGACACACTTCTATAATGATATGCATACAGACATATAATATACATATATACACACATGAAGTATACATATAAACACATACTATATATATGTGTGTTTATATGTACGTATATATATATATATATATTGTATGTATTTATATGTATACTTCATGTGTGTATATATGTATATTATATGCCTGTGAAATCATATTATAGAAGTGTGTGTATTTTATATGCATGTATATATGTATATTTTATATGCGTGTGCATATGCATGTATATATCTATATATATATATATATATATATACACACACACACACACACACGTGTATATGATGTGTGCGTACTCATGTGTGATGTGTGCGTTACTAGCGAAAAAAAACAAACAAAAAAACAAAAAAAAACTGCGGAGTTCAAGTTCCATCGTGGCTGAAAATTCACGAATACACCCAGGGAAGGTATGAATGTATTATTTTACCCCATTCTCTCAAATCTAGCGGGTGGCCGGACAACTCATCGAGGAGAAAGATACATCTAAATGGAACACCTGCATCCAGGTAAATCTTTGAAACATAACACGCTCTCCTGGGAGGAGGGGGTTATTTTTTCCACAACGGCGGATCCACTTTAATTAAATTTACCTATGATGAAAAATGTGACACAGAAACATGTTTATGTAAAGATCATGAACAAACCTTTCAAAATTTGAATAAAACTGAATGTAGATACTGGACAAATATACGGCTCAATGTCCTATTCGGTAGAACTATATTAATAAACGCACTTAGTTTTAAGACTTTAATCAGTACAAAATGCATTATAAATAATAATTTTAGATTTGTATAGAAATAGTATTCACACACACACACACACACATATAGTGTCTCAAAAATGAAAAAAAAAATGTACTCACACTTCCAATGACGATGAAACTTATTTAACATAGGGCAGGATGGAATAACTTGGAATACAGAAGACAAATGTAATTAAAGAATCATGTTTGCAAATGTACAAATTGATGACCATTTTTTTTCCAGACAACGCTCAAAACAGTTGCAGTGTGAGTACATTTTCTGAAACACCCTGTACGTAAATACACATTTTTTCTCTCTCTCATTATATATATATATATATATATATATATATATATATATATATATATATATGCATATACACACACACACTATATTAGTTAAGCTTTATTTTCTCGCTTTGACATTAAAAGGCTACTTTTTAAAAATTATTGAAACGAACTGTTTTTAATATACTCAGTCATGGATAAGCGAGCGCCTACATGAAGGTTAACTAATTTACATATTCCTTTAAAAAAAGAAGCGGTAATTAAGTATTCCTTTTTATGGTTTCTCATTAGATGATTGGTTCTATTTTACTATTAAGCCGCATTCTATTTATGCATAGTTTCAACATTCTGCATAATTTGCTTAAATTTAAAATGTAAACGTTCTAGCACACGGATGTGTGTGTGTGTGTGTGTGTGTGCCCGCGCGCGCAACCTTGCCAGTGTTGATGCGAAAGTTCTCTACCAAAACCCCTCTCTGAGTATTTGATCTACAGGTTTTAAATTTAGAATTTAATATATAGGGTGTTTGGGACTGTAGCACAGTTTCGATTTGTTTTTTAGCTGACAAAAATTTGCTTAAAAGGTCAAAATTGAAAACAAAACAGTTGACATTGGCAGGATAAACCAAATAAAACATTGCGTTTGCTGTTTCTTTTGCGCATGTGCAAACTTAAACATTCATAGGTCAAAGTAGCATAATTTTTAACCGTTCGTATCCACGTGTCCGTTACTAAGACGGTAATAACACAAGAGAGATAAATAACGACTAAGACTGGAGCGCTAAACGTTCTGATTTTTATAACTTTAGAAAGAATTACTATATATTGGATAATAATCAATAGAGACTTGGCTCTATAATAACAAATGCCCTATGATAACAAATGCCCTATGATAACAAATGCCCTATGATAACAAATGCCCTATGATAATAAATAAGACATCTGCATGAATTAAAATACAATATTTTACGATCGGAGTTGAGTATATGTATATGCAGTGGTTTCAAAAAGGCAAAAAATTAAAAATCTAAAATTATTATTTATAATGTATTTTGTACTGAGTAAAGTCTTAAAACTAAGTACGTTTATCATTAATATAGCTCTACCGAATAGAACATTGAGCCCAATATTTGTCTAATATCTTAATTCAGTTTTATTCAAATGACAATAAAACCTTCATAAACATAGAATTAAATGGAATAACTTGGAATACAGAAGACAAATGTAATTGAAAGAATCATGTTTGCAAATGTTCAAATTGATGGCCATTATTGGCCAGACAATGCTGATAACAGTCGAAGTGCGAGTACATTTTTTTTAGACACACCGCACATAAATTCGCGCGTGCACGTGCACACACACACACACACACACACACACACACACACACACACACACACACACACTGAAATTGCCTGTGTCTGTGTGTGTATGTGATTTGATATAAGGGGCATTGAGATTTGGGAAAATCTTTTTAATCGGTTTTCAGCCAGAAATTTCGCTACCAAGGGGTCAAAGTTCAACGATTTTACCTTTGAAAACTCTACCAAACTCCTTCGTTAATTTTGGGTCTAAACACTTGAAATTTTAGATGTAGGTTACTTGGACATGGATCAAACTTTCAATTTAATATGAATCCAAAACAGTAAGTGTTAAGAAATCAAAATTGGGATCAAAGTTTTTAAAAAATTTACCTATGCGGTCTCTACCAAATTACTCAGCCATTTTTTGGTCTAAGCATTTGAAATTTACATAAGCTTTTTAATAGGTTTTTAGCCGAAAATAGCAAAAGAGGTTAAAATTCAAAAGATTTTACCTTTGAAGTCTCTAGCAAACTATTCAGCAAATTTTGGGCCTAAACATTTGAAGTTTTACATAAAGGGTATTCAGACATGCAGAAAGGTTTTTAATCAATTTTTGGGCGAATATTTGTTTGGCAAGAGGTCAAAGTTGACCTTTGCAAACTCTACCAAACTCCTCCGCCAATTTTGGGTCTAAACACTTTAAATTTTAGGTGTAGGTTAACTGGACATTGGTCAAACTTTTTAATTATAAATATATATATATATATATATATATATATACACACACATGCATACATATGCACATGAGGTTATTAACAGTACATAGGGTCCGAGCAAAGTCGGGCTGAACTGCTAGTATACATACATACATACATACATACATACATACATACAAACAAACAAACTGATATTATATGTATGAACATCTTAATGTTTCTCCTTGGGAAATTTCCTCCTCCCAACTGTTTGAATATCTCACCTTTGATCCTTTTCGTTCGTTTATATTTGTTGAGTGTAGAGGGAAACTGTTGAAACATTCAGAAGGGATTCACACACGAGGAATGTAGGCACACTATAAACAAGCCACACCCACGTAGGGCGTAGGTGGGTGTTCTTATGCGCGTTTCTATGTACATATTATAATGATAAGAATTATAAGAAGAATACGATCACACAAACCAAAAAAACTGAAACTGTAAAAATATTACTACGTTCCCATACTCTAAAAAAATATAATAAAGACAATGATGCCTACATCGGATGACTCACACCAAAGAGTTGTGAAAATTCCGAAAGGATTGAGAAGGAATAACACTAATCAGACAGACCTTAACGAGAAAAGTGCGGCGATCGCTTGGGCCTTTGTTATTTTTTTTGGGGGGGATAAGCGGCTGTTGCGATAACGTGTAGCCATCTGCACTGGTTATCGAGAGAGGTGGAGAGCACTGGAAATCTGGGAATACTTGTTACTCAGACTTTAGGGAACTCCAAGTGAGTGATTGCTGACGATGGCCTGTGTGAGAACTCCAAGTGAGTGATTGCTGACGATGGCCTGTGTGAGAACTCCAAGTGAGTGAACAATAATAATTACACGGAACTTCAAAGACTATGAAACATACAGACAATTACAGTTGAACGAATACTTGGAACAATTCTGAATCAAAAAATGCTGGGGAAAAGACGATATAAAAAAAAAATCATCTTATGTAGTAACCAGATAACACCGACCAACTATAAGTACCGTTTGCATAATATATTCAGCTTTTTGACTTTTTTGAATCTTTTTTATTTACTAGCAGGCCGTCCGGCGTTGCCCAGTCGTAAAACATGCATACATATTATATTTTAATTAATACAGAAACCGAGGCATATGCATGAAAATATTATATTTTTTCTAACCAGTTTCTTGTAAGTAAAAAAAAAAAAAAAAATAAATATTCGAGTTGAAATTGAAACCAAAACCTAAATACAATGAGTTAAATATGGTAACCATTACACTAGCTTGACATGGATTTACAAAATGTTTTTAAAAAATCTTTTTTTTTTTTTTACTCATGTGTACCCCTTAGAAAGCATATCGCCACTTGGACGTAAGGGGTTACTATTTGGGTCCCTATCTATGAAAGGTTTACAAGATATTTGTTTATGTTGCATTTAAACTTCTGCATATCAGTACAGCCACAGAAGCAGGCAGCAGGATGGGAATTCTAAAGTCTAGCTGTTCGAGGGAAGAAACTATTAGAATAGAAAGCTTTCTGGCATCTAGGGACATCAACAGTGAAGGGGTGAGATCTTATTGCTAAGCGGGTTTGTTATGGATATGTACGTCGAGGGGGTACAAGTGAAACAAGTTCATCAGAAAACATTCCGTTAAAATATTTGTAAAACAGGCACAGTGATGCAAGATTGCGCCGAAGGGACAGGGGCTGGAGCTTAATTGATAAAGTGGGACCGATTAGATAGATGAAGTAAAAAAAAAAAAAGTTGTCAAAGAGGGAGAGACTAGTGGTAGATGCACCAGCGCAGATGTGGCAACAATAGTTCATAAAAAATAAGCTGTCATGTTTTTCGACCGCGCAGGCACAGTCGTAAAACAGTTGATAAACAGATAAAAATCCGACGACCCCCCCCATATACCAATTGGCTAACTTTGACCCTCTATTCCTCTTTTTTTTTCGGATTAAAACTGATTAAAAAGTTTTTCACGTGTCTGAATATTCTATATACGAAATTTCATGTCTGTAGATCAAACATTCGTTGAGTATATAGGTTGAGAAGTGTCCTCACACACATTCTCATTTTATATCTATAATATAAAGCTGAACGTCTGTGTGTGTGTGTCTGGTCACGAATAGGCTCTTATATGGTTGACTATTATAGAAAACTGATCACATATGATAGAAGATGTATCGAGACACAGGAATAGGTATGTTTGATCTGGCATAATGATAATTCATTAAAATTGTGGGGTCTGCGTGCGCGCCTGGTTCACAAAGTATGGAAATAAATTAAAAAATTAAAAAAGAACGTTTACAAGTGTTTTTGATATAGATGTACATAATAATACTTTGATAAGTATGTTTTAACTTAAATAGGGATGGTATAATAAAATTGTGGGGTCTGCGTTCGCGCCTGGCCTCCATAGAATGGAAATAGGCACAGACTTTAATAAAGACCTTTCATATCTATCTGCGTAAGTATACTTTGATAATTATGTTTCAGTTTGAAGAAATATGGTATAATAAATTTATTGGGTGTTCGTTCGCGCCTGACCTCCATAGAATGTAAATATGTCACAAAGTTAAACAAGGTTTTTTTTAATATAGATCTACAGAATATTGTGATAAATGTTTCAGTGTGAACAGGTATGATATAATAAATATGGGGTTTATCTATTTTATTTTTACTTTCATCATATTTTGCTTTGGTTTTGATACCCCCAAATTCGAAGCTATCTCTTTACAGCCCTTCCTTTTCATAACCTATCATACTTTCATAAATCAGAGTCCATTTTCTGTAGGCTGTTTTTGAACCCAGTCAACGAAGGGTACTTTTGCTAGTATATATATATATATATATATATATATATATATATATATATATATTACCTTGCTATTTGTTATATTAGATGCGACAGAGAGAGGAAGAGAGATGATGATGGAGGAGGGAGAAATATAGATGGATGAGGAGGAGAGAGACAGGAGAGGAGAAATAGAGGAGAAAAGGAAAGGAGATAGGAGAGATGGAGAGAGAAGAGAGTAAAAGGAGGAGACAAAGGGGAGGAAGAAGATGATGAACAATGTATAAAACAACAGAGAGGGGGAATGTAAGTGGACTTTGTAAGAAATGGATCATTTCATCAGTTAATTGAAAATTACGGCTAATAAACCGAATTAAAGCAAACTATTTTGTTAAACACAACTTGAAACGTGGGAGGTGACCGTTGCAAGTGTTTAACGACACGGACCGACAATCTGAGTGTGCCAATGTCGAATTCAGGTCGTTTCACAGAGACATTCATTTAGAATGTTGGCAACCTTCACGCGATCGCTCTCGTAAGTACCTGGTGTCGAGGGAACGAATGCCAACAATAGTATCATCTGGTTCATATGAAATGAATAAACGAATATTTGACGTACAGAATATTTTAGCGCGTATTTTGTGTGATTAACATATATAGGCGAAAAGCCTCAAGGAAACAGACACTGATTAACTAAATTTTCACACAACAAGTTATCTTTATAATTACTGTTTCCACTCCACTTCCGGTTAACCATTCGTTTTTCATTCAGTGTTCACGGTATATTTTGTTTATTAAATTGTTAGGTCAAAGTACAGAATAGGAAAATGAGACCCCATTATTTAACACGTGTTAAATGCTTAGTGTAATTTTTTATTTTACCTGCAACTCAACACTCACCTTTAAATTGACGACTTTAAAAAAAATTTCGCGTATGCTGAAAACGAATATCACATTCAAATTTGGGGCAGACCAGTAGTTCTCTGTATATTAGGATATTTTTGCCAATCTATTACTTAATGAATGCCAGTGGCTGTTGCTATTCTTAACATAGGGAGGGGATGTTTCGTAACTCTCATATGCATTAGTACCTGTTCAGTTGAAAAACATGGCCGCCAGTGAAAACAAGGGATTACATTAGATAAGGGTCTTTATATCCAGAAAATTACTTTCTGCCCCAAATGTAAATGTGATATTCATTTTCAGGTACATGAAAACCTTCAAAAGTCGCCAATTTAACAGAGAATGTTGAGTTGCCGTTAAAGTAAAAAAAAAAAAAAAACAATAAAAAAAAAAACAACAAAAAACAAAAAACCTTCAATAGTAACGTCATCATTTTGGAAAAAAAAAAAAAAAAACATTCTTAACATGAGAGACAACCGGAAGTGAAGTGAAAGCAGGAATCGTGAAGCTAACCGTACAATAATAAACGTGCCGAGTGTTTAGTTAGTATAAACAATAAAATGATTACAATAAGGTGAAAATTGGATAGATTTGACTAATGAGGATTTGTGGATTAAATGTCGATTTGTTCAACGTCGAAACCAATTAATCTCCAAGCACATCTCATCGGAACGCAATTTGTGAGGCTAACAATGTTTGGAACGGATCATCTTCCTCGTTTTGTTTTCTCAGTCAGCGTTTTAGGATTTTTTGATCGTCGCTTTCCAATAAGTGAAATTCTTTTTCCGTTAAAACAACACGTAAAAAACCCGAAATGATGTCTTCAACGCGAGGATGCCATTTTTGAAATTTAGTTTTTATTGCTTCTCAACTTCCAGCAGGCATGATGAATGGAATTCAGACAAAAACGACGCGTTCTTTCGGTAGAATCAGATTGCAGAGTGGAAATTTTTACCCTCTTATTCCCTAGAGCTTTACCTTGCTATTTTTCTTCGTGTTTCACCAGCCCCGCTGACGTGAACATGGACCCAAAAAGCCACACGCATGTGCCCATGTGTAAAAGAATATATATATTAGGGATGGGACGATTCCAATATTTTTCCGATTCCGATATAGTTATCGATTCTGTTTTAAATCTTCAATTCCGATTCTTTATAAATTTCTGAATGTACAGTTTTGTTTGTTTCTTTGTATGTGTGTGAGTGTGTGTAGGGGGGGGCAAAACCCCATGTACCATGAGCATATATTTTCGCAAATGTAAAAATACATTTATGGATGTGGTCTATAGATTTTTGTTTTACTGGTAATTTTTAAAATCAATAAATATTTATAACAGAACGCGGGTGCACTTATTTAATATGTATGCGAAATGACGTCAGGGTTGAGGAAAAAGACTATAAAAAAGAGAAAGAGCACGCTAGCGTGTGAGTGACGTCACACCCATAACGAGAAGTCACGCGTGGCAGGAAATGAGGAAATAAATGTTAAAAAAAAGAGTCGCGTTATTACTTGCCCCATGGTCCTTGCGACGTACTCTGCTACAACGTGTTGGGTCTACATGTGTAAACCTGTTTCACGTTACATATATATCCTTTCATCATTATTGTGAACCGTGTAAAATTAAGTTTTAAGCAAAAATCAAAAGGAAAAAGATTCGTTTTGGAGTATCAGAAAATAAACACGATTTTTCTCAATTTCCAATAAAACGATTCCCTCAAAAGTTCCGATTTTTTCGATTCCCGATTCCGATTAATCGTTCTAACACTAATATACATTGTAGCAGAAATCGGAATTCAATATTCTTCATTGAGAATTGGTATTTGATTTTTGAAATATTAGCAATTCCGCAACGCGCACTTCACCGTTTGTTCTGTAGATTACCAAACCGAAGCGACATTCACCTTAGGCGGGTTGAATCGGCTTGCTCCAAAGGAGGAAGATTTTTCTTCCTTTTTATTTTATTACAAGGAAGTCACCACTTATCAAAGCCTGAAGGACATTCGAGGATAAAGGTTAATGAAGGTAAGGAGATAGTGTAGTAATTGTTCAGGGGACGGCTCAACAAGAATTTGTTTACATTGGACTTGAAGGCTACCATTTTGTTGTCAACCGGGAAGCACACCAGCAGGACAGTGTTCCACAGGCGGGTAGTTCTATGAAAGAAACTTTGTTCATGGAATATGTGTTTAGATTTGGCCGCAGATAGAGAATGGGGAAATCGTATATAGTGGTTGTAGCTAGTCGAGTGTTTTCTGTGAAAGTAATATCAAATTCACAAGCGGTCTGTAGACGCTTGTATAGGTTTTTGTAGTTCTTGCAGTGAAATATCAACGTGTTCCTACATACAGAACCTGGTATTTCGAAAATGCTTACCCATCCGGTACTGACTAGACTAAACGTTGCTTACCTTCGGTGATATAACGAAAACCTGTGTTAACGTGATTATGCTGTAGATATTATCAGCAGAGGATATACACAATTTCAAAATTAATTAATAAAATAAATCATTATGAGATTAAAACTTAACTATTGATTATTTTTTTTTGATAAAATAATGACATAGCTGCGTTTGCACATTTATAATACCGTTTGAAATAAGAATTATTTTTTAAAGCAAAATATCTTTCAAGTATTTTCATTTCCATTAACGCATACACCTTTTGTTTCGTTTACATCTCGGGTGCAAACTTTGTTGCCCCTGTGCAAATGATATTGCAGCAGTAACGCATCACTATCTTTCTACGGATCGATATTATATTGTGGTTCCTCTATTGACATTCCTATTTGCAATGCCTCCCCACGGGACAGAGTTAGAAACCAGGGTCGTTTTTTAACGTGGAGAAAAGGAACAAAAATAAAAATTGTCTCAGTCGTGAACGATCTCTCCTCCTCTGACAGGGAACAAGAAATGGAAGTGCAGCATCTGAAGAACAGATACTACACTTTGATCTTGTCCCGAAGGCCAAAGAATCAATCGATAACATTTTCGAAGCAAAACATCTTTCAAATCGTTTTTTTTTTCTTTTTCACTCATTTCCATTTATGCTCACGCCAGTCGTCTATTTCACAGGTGCAAAACGTATCTAAATTATCGACTATCTTTCATAACATTATACACGATCACAAACGGGAACCAACAGGTTGTGGCCTCAGTCGCAAAGTGGGCAAAAAATAGAAAAGAACTTCAACTCGTGTTTTTTTTTTGTACAATGACGTTTTTTTTCTCATTCTTTCATTAGCACTTGACGTCCCTAGAGCGTCATCCACGCCTATCACGTGATCTCGAACGTTATCCCCGTCTCTAATGTGATCTCCTTTTTAAAGTTTACTTTTCCCTACCGGCGATGTCATTGTGCATGCATTTGCATCCGTGTTATGTTACACCTTTAAATTTATTTTTGAAAACGTTAAATGTGGATTAAAATATGCGAGTCGTTGGGTACATATGGAATGCATTGTTACGCGATGCATCTTATGGGATAGATATGTACCCCCCCCAAAAAAAAACAATAACGATCATTTTTAGTCTCTTTTAGTGTATACTAAAAAAGTGCTCAGGCTGTTAAGCCGCGGTGCACTGTGGGAAATTTTAACAGCAGTTCGAAGTTAACAAGTATCTTTATTATTATTATTAAAGTTACACATATTTAATAAATTCAGACATTTAAGGATTTAATACCTTTTTTGTACGTGTGAATGTCAAGCACGTAGCTATAAAAGAGATTGATTTCTGTTATCCTTAAGGAATTTTTCCTTTCACTTTTCTATGGACATATTTCTCTCTTCACAAGCAAAAACCTGAAACACTATTGTTATTGGCCTTTTCGTTATGAAAAAATACAAAATATTTTTCACACAGACAACAATTCGCGCGGCGCTTTTCATCGACCTTAAATTTTTTTTCTTTAATACAAGTCTTTTTTTCTTTCTTTTCACTATAAAACGACATTCTCGGCGTAGTTGAACGATGAAAGCAGAACACATACAAGGAAATCATCAGTACAAGGTTATCATAACTTGAAACTTATAGAGATTGAAATTTCGGGCAACATTTTATCAGGTTAGAAATCAAATTATTACACAGGAAAATAAACGAGGAAGCAAACGCACTGATAGCTTTTTCTTTTACGTACTTTTTGGCATGAACTTTTAGGATCCACAATATATATATATATATATATATATATATATCTTTGGTTTACTTTCGGCAGCTTTATAACTCCCGCTTCCCTTATTGTCTTTTAGTTCACACGTTGCAGAAGCGATGTTAGTGACAAAGGGAGAAGAATTGCTGTTTTCTAGATCACAATCTATTATTTTCAATCATCGTTGGCAAGCTCTTGACTTGGAATTATTATTTATCTCCTTACATCAAGTGGTTTCATTCCTTGTCTGAAGCGATATATAATCATAATTTCAAATACTTTTTATACTAACACACACACACACACACACACACACACACACACACACACACACACACACACACACACACACACACACACACACACACACACACACACACACACACATATATATATATAAGAAAATAAGAGGTTGTTTGAAGCATTGCTGGTAATTAAGTATGTGGGTATTTATGAAGGGTGATAACAATGTAGAAAAATGAAATAGTGCAAAAGAGAATGAACAAAAACAACAGAAAACAATATCTTGACAATATTTTTCAATATAATTTTTTTTACATATTATAACATTAATTATATGAGATTCATTGAAAAATACTATAAAAAATAAAATCAGGGATCTTTAGATAATTTCAAGAAAACCCTTCCCAGGAAGTAAAACCGTATAACAGAAAAGTATCATATATATATATATATATATATATATATATATATATATATATATATATATATATATATATATAGGGTGTCCATAAAGTTCTTCTGCATTTTAAAAACAAATAACTTTATTCATATTTGCGATAGAAATAATCTGTAAAAAATGTTATAAATTTCCATGTATCTAGTTTTAAGTATAGTTATTGAATAATTTTTCACCACAAAATTCGTAACAATTTTTAGATAAGTAAAAAAATAAGTAAAAAATATTTTCTTTTGTTTTTCAGAATCAATTTGATGCCATGGCTTCAATTGAGGAAAAAGTAAACTGTGTCCTTTGGTTGGCTGAATTGAGATCTACTATTGATGTACAAAGAAAGTTTAGAATTGAATACAATAAAAAAGCGCCTCATAGAAACACCATTGTTAAATGGATGAAAAAATTTAAAGAGACAGGCTCTGTCCATGATAAACCACGGCCTGGAAGGCCATGTGTCAGTGACGAAAGTGTTACTTCCATAGAAGAATCCTTTACTGCAAGTCCAAGAAAGTCTGTAAGACAGGCATCATCGGAGCTCGGGCTGCCAAAGTCTACTGTGCATAAGATTCTGTGGGCAAAACTTCATATGAAAGCTTCAAAATTCAATTACATCAACAGTTGTTAGAAGAGGATTATTATGCACGGCTAACTTTCTGTCACCAGTTCAATGAAAAACTTTGCAATGATGATGCATTTGTGAGTAATTTACTGTTTTCTTATGAAGCAACATTTCACGTTAGTGGCAAGGTCAACAGGCATAATTGCCGAATTTTGGGAACTGAAAACCCAAATGAAACTGTTGAACATGAAAGGGACTCTCTTAAAGTTAATGTGTGGTGTGCTTTGGGAATAAAGCGAATCATAGGGTCATATTTTTTTGAAGACCGTGTTATTAACAGTGACAGCTACTTAGATATGTTGCAGAATTACTTTATTCTGGAACTTTAACAATTAAACGAAAGATGATACAGTGTTTCAACAAGATGGAGCTCCTTATCACTTTGCTCGGTGTGTTAGACAGTTTCTAAATCAGGAATTTCCTAACAGATTTCATTGGCCTCCACGTTCGCCAGATTTGACTCCATTAGATTTTTTTATGGGGACATGTGAAAACAATTGTGTATGCAACCAAACCTAGTTCATTGGAAGATTTGAAAGCTAGAATAACTGATTTCAGGCATTATTATAAATCATTTAGCAAATGCTTTTCGTGAACTGCAAAATCGTATTACCCTTTGTATTGCTAATGGTGGAGAGCATGTGGAAAATTAAATAAAATTTCAATAAAAGCTTAAAAAATATAGACTTACTTCTTTCAAATCCATTTTAAAGATTATTTCTATTGCAAATACAAATAAAGTTCTAATTTTTTAAAGTGCGCACGGACTTTATGGACACCCTGTATATATATGTTTTAGTATAAAAAGTATTTGAAATTATGATTATTATTAATAAATCTTGAAAGTAATTCAACATCCTAAATAGAGGATTAATAAACTAAGAAAACGAACTGGAAAAACGATAAAAATTAACATTGTTGCATCAAATGTTCAAAGAAAGGAAATACAATAGAGATTATTCTTTAGTCCATGGAGTTTCGAAAATTTACATTTTTCACGACAGAAAGAAATGTAAAAGAAAGAGCATAAAAATGAAATTTTAATTTTTAAGTTTTCATTTTTTTAATACGGGCAAAAATGGTGGAATAAAGATACGGAGAAGATAGTTTGGAAAGCAGAGTTATCAGAATTTTTGTTCCGACTACTTTTTTTGTATTGTATTTAAAAAGTTAAAGACTAAAGTTAATTTCCAAAGGGAAAAAAGTATTTGTACACGTGAAAAAAAAAAAAAGTTTTCTCGGCGAGCTAACTAATTCAGCAAAATTTTGAAGCTAAATAAATTCATTGTAAAAATCCTTTGAAAGATAAAGAGTTCTTAGACATTGAATTTGATAAAAAAAAAGAAAGAACTTGCTTGTACAAAAAAACCCAACTTAATTAGCTCCCAAAAGCGAGAGATTCTTAGTTCAACTGAAAGAAAACAAATTCCTCATCACATGGATTATACGAAAACCCAAAATTTCAGACACTCGAAAAGCTGTCTGAAAATGACATTAGATACTTGAAGAGAGGTAGATGGTGCTGTTTTTTTTGTTGTTTGTTTTTTTACTTTTTTCTTCCAGATTTGGATCTGTACATTCTTATCGCGAACGTTTGTCTAATTTTTACTATTTTTAAAATGATTTATTTTCATATGTTCCTGCTTTTAAATTTAAGAAAATTTTTTATTTTTTCAAAAAATATGTTACGCCAAAAGTATCACATTCCTGCAAGCAATGAAAACATTAGAATCGTACATATAAAAATTATGCAAAATCTGTAATTAAAAAACAAACGTAGAAATATTTTTCGCAATTATAATTATTTTGTGTGAAAATATTAAATAAACAATGCTTAATTCAATGATGATATCGGTATTTCAAGAAATTCATCTTTCTTTCGCGTTATATTGAATTTATAAATACGGATTTTTCGTAATGTTTCTGTAAAAATTATTTTCTTTTAATTGTTATAATTTACGATGCTTTATTTTCATAAAAAAGCAAAAATAAATTAATGCATTTTTTTTACTACTGAAAAGCATAATTTTAGAAAAGGTATTTTGTTTCAACAAATAATACATTTTCACTAAGATTTAAGTAAAAAAAATGTGTTCATTATATTTCGTGATCATTATTTGATAAACACTGAAAGTTTCATTAAAATTGGTTAATTTCCTGATTTTTGGTGAATTTTTAAGTAAAGGGAGGGGTCAAAATGTTCATACATTTGGAACATCGGCATTCATTTAATCCTGATCCAGAAATGTTTTGTTTTTATTTTACACTCGTCTTTTCACTTTTTCACAGGAGAAAAGTGTAAATGTTCGAAACCCTATGGAATAATAAATAACATCTATTGTCTTTCTTTTTTTTAAATTTTATAATGCAATAAATGTGATTTTTATCAATCATCAGTTAAATCTCTTCGTTTATATATATATATATATATATATATATATATATATATATATATACTAGCAGATTACCCGACGTTGCTCGGTATTAAACGTAATGTTAAATTCCTTAAAAAAATTAAAAAAAAAAAAAAAAAAAACTGAACTAAAAAATGGAAAGGAACTGAGACATGTGTATACGAGTATTATGTTTTTATTTCTAAACAGTTTATTTCTTGCAAAAAAATATATTCGAGCTGAGATCGAAACCAAAACCTAAAGACGGTAAGTCAAGGACGATAATCATTGCCACGATCTTTTATAAGTGTTTTCCAACCCTGTGAACAGTTAACAAACAGATAAAAATCCGATTATCCCAAGTACGAATTTTTAAATTTTAACCCCCTTAGCGGCCATTTATCTGGATGAAAACTGATTAAAACGTTTTCCACATGTTTGAACAACCTATATACTAAATTTCAAGTCTGTCGATCAAAAATCCGTTAAGATGGGTTTAGAAGTTTCCTGGCATACAATTTCACTGATATATATATATATATATATATATATATATATATATATATATATATATATATATATATCCGATTTTTCTGGATATTTTTTTTCGATTCGCCGAGCCGTCTTTTTTATTTCAATCGACATGTTATACAGCATGTGATTGTTCAGCCATATTCTTCTCAAGCGTTTTCTATCGGTGTGTCCAATTATCATCAGGGGCGTTTGTTGTTGCCGTTTTCCTTTTCTTTTCCTTCGAAGCTTTTGATGATAATCGGACGCACCGATAGAAAGCGCTTGAGTAGAATATGGGCGAACAACAACTTTTGGGCGCCATTCTGTACAACATGCCGATTGAAATAAAAAAAACGACCGCTCGGCGAATCGAAAAGATATCCAGAAAATTCGGGGGAAAAAATAAGTATCGTGTTCAATCAGATGTGCTTGAATAATGACTTGCTGCCAAAAAACTAACAAAAAGTAAAACATTTTTGTATCTCAAAGAATTGCGTTTCATTATTTGATTTCATCACAGAAATATTTATAAATAAAATTTGATTTTTGTAAAGAAAAGGTTCAAGGTTATTCAAAGAAACCAATCGAAACTTTCGGACCAACTAAAGCTTTCGCTTATTTCAATTGTATGAATATTTGCAGATTAAATGCACTTTTGTTTGGTGACCACTTGTAATTTGCAATTGTTCACACACAAACAATTGAATGTGATCTCGAAATCAATGCTGACAGACGCATGTACGAACTAATAATGGAAGTTAGACAGCAAGAACATGGTTTCCCAAAGTGGGCTCCATGGAGCCCTGTTGTTCCGTGAATGAGGCATACGGGCCCTGGAACTCTTTCTTAAAGAGGACAAAATGCTTTATATGGAAAAATTAAATGGCTGCATACCGACTCAAGAGACCTCGATCAAAATTGGAAAATCGTCTCTTCAGTTTAGCAGATTGTTTTAGGGAGGATCCTGGACAAGAACGAAGAATTTTCATATTTAAATTTTTATGTGAATAAATTGTGTTTATATTTAACAGCATGTTTAGTGAAATTTTAGTGCAAGAAAAAGAAAACAATAATAGTAAAAATGGATTAAACCATGGAGCTCGAATGTGAAAACTTAAAAAAGTAAATTAAAATCACGTTACTGACAATCTCAATAGTTCTTATTCTAAAGTGGCTTTATGCCTTTGTTAGGAGTGACTTATATTACAAAAATATGAGGAACATTCTAACGATACATATGCTACAATTGAATCAATACTCTCCATTCAAAATTGCAAAACGGTCTGTTAAAAATAATTGTAATTAATTTTCAAAAAAACAGTGACTATGAATAAAATTACGTTTCTGAATTTTTTAGATGAGGATTGGTTATTTGTATTATTTGGGTTCATCGGACTACTGTTTTCATCTTGAGTGTGATTTTCAAAACGTTTCGGTCGATATAACCTCCGACCTTCTTCAGGTGTATCTTGTCGAACTCGGGAATGTTTCTGTCGAACTTTAGAATTTGGACGGAATTTCGAGCGGAACCTTTTATTTACTTCACGGGAGTAGCGTGCTCTTGTTCCGTTAGCCATGACTGGATAGAGGTCCTAAGTAATTTGCAAATGTATATTTCGGTCGCCAACACTGAGGATTGAACCTTCAACCTTCAGGAGAATATCACTTTTACAATTGATTTTTCCCAGTATTCTAACCACTGCGCCACAGGTTCTTGTGGACAAATTTCGTCCAAATTTTCCGAGTTTAACAAGATACACCTGAAGAAGGTCGGAAGTTATATCGACCGAAACGTTGTGAAAATCACACTCAAGATGAGAACAGCAGTCCGATGAATAATAATACATATGAATAAAACGTCTTTTCCGTTCCTTTGTGACCTTACACCTTTTTTTTTATCTTTCTTCATCGACTGTTCGTATGGTGAGTGCAAGATGGAGAGGGAATGCGGACAATACTAAAAAGGGCCCGTAACTATTAAAAACCGTAACTATGAAAAAAAGAAAACCAAAAAGAAGGAACCTCTGGCTTCTGTAACTGCCAGGCAGGATAAAGCACGCATCGCCGACCGGGGGGGGCGCCCTTCACTAGTGAAGAGGCTAAATATTTTTAGAGTTGAAAAACAGAAACAAAAATCAAATGAAACAAAGTTCGAGGGAGAATTTAAAGCCATTTTAAAATGAGGAAGATCTTTTCTTAGGAAAAGTTTCTCAGGAAAATTTTCTGCTCACAAAAATTACTTAAAAATGATGAAATATTGTAATTATCTTTACTTATATACCAAACCCACTATGTGTCTGTATACGAGTCCGTTCCCCATGGACTCCGAAAAGACTGGGCTGATTTTTATGAAATTTTCACATGAATATACTTTATCTGCCTGGGAGTGGTCTTAGATATGTTTTGTATCGGAATGTCTGTTATAATTGCTAATCCAAAAAATCCGATTAACGAAGGAACATTCCGAGTTTGAACAAAGGTAACACCTTATAAAACCTAACATCACAATTGTGCATTTGAACAAAGGTAACACCTTATAAAATCTAACATCACAATTTGTGCATTTGAGAAGTTTTATCAGCGCATAAACAAAAGTTCCCGGCGTATAAAATTTGCGTCAAAATAATTTTATAAAAAATATTAAAACAACATTCACACTTTAACAATGTTTTTTTTTTTAAAACATTTTGTTCAATTTAAAATGGCGTCCGTTCGATCTCGTGAGACAATGGACACCCTCTGTAAAAGTGCCTGCGTATCAGCCCGATCCTGAGCCCCACAATCAACAGAGATTAGAGCATTCCTGTAATGATCCGATCCCTGTTGATTTTGTAGTGGGAGTTTAGTTCTGTGCAGTTCTAGGAGGTCCACCATCCCAGGCCTTACCTTATTTTCTCCGAGAAAAGATTAGATTATTGCTAATTGTCTGAGGCGCCCTCACCGGGGAATGCCGACCGGACTGCCCATGCACTTTTTGCAGGTCAGAGTAACCTTCCCCGGAGGGTGCTGATTTCTGAATCCCACTTTCCGACTCCAGTGTCGGAGTTCGTGCAGTGGGAGAAAACTAAACAAAACTCCCAAGAAAACCTCTCCTGATTCTGCACTGCCTGGTTCTAGCAGACGATTAGAAACAATGCTGTGATAAGCGGAACACATACAGCACCCAACTTTTACAATCCTATATTAAGTTGGGAGAATGACAAAAAAAATAACAAAACAAAAACAAACAAACAAAAAAAGGCATTGTTAAAAAACGGACTAAAAATTAAAATACAATTACTCCCGGGCAACACTAGGTAGATACAGCTAGTTTCAACAGAAAAACAAACAAACAAATATTACTTCACTTGTAGTATAGAAATTGTTGAGATATCTCGCCCAGTTCATCGAAATAAAATTTATTGGTCGTTTAATACAATATCACTTTCACACAAAATCGGCCATTTTCTTTGACATCTTTATCAATTATCGATTACACACACACACACTTTATTTTGCCTTCAATTTAAGTTTTCTTTTGCATAAATTAATGAGGAGACGATTCCAATATTTTTTTCGGATTTCAATACAATTACCGATTTTGTACTAGTTTCGCGTTTCCGATACGATTACCGATTCCTTATAAATCTCTAAATATTTAACTATAGAGTTGTTATTTTTCCTGATTCTGGTAAAAAACACGTAAAATGTGCAAACATTTTCTCAAACAAAAAAAAAAAATACATTTGTGGAAAATGATCTATAGATTTTAGTTTCAGTATTAGATTAAAAGCAATTAAGATTTATTATTTAAACATCTATAGTCGAAGATTTTACTTTAAAAAAAAATCAAATAAAAAAAAGGCAATAACAGAATCGTTTTTGGCACCGAAAAATCGGAACAATTTTTCCCTCGATTCTGATACCGATTCTAATACTCCCAAAAGTTCAGATTAATTTTTCCCAGATTAGTATAAATACTCTTACAAAATTCTTTGTGTAGAATAATGTTTGTAAAAAAAGTTTGTTTTTTTTACAAAAAAACAAAAAACAAAACAAATGAAACCATGGTCGCGAGCAATAAAACATTACATCTAAGCTTGATTTTCGTGACTTAAAAAGTTAGAATATTTTTCAATGACAAGAAATACAATTAAAAAATCGATTATATCTAAATTTGAATCTTGAGCTAATAACTGGAAACGAGTGAATTACTTCTCGATCTTCGAAATTTAATTTTTAAACTCTTAACAATTCTTTATGCATTAAAAAACTGAAATATTTGAAAGATTTTTATCCCTAATAATTTTATCGAAATAAAAACAACATTGTTGTAATAAAATCAATTGGTTTAAAGTAGTTTGGTTTACTAATTTAATAACTAACGATTTCATTAAATGTTCGATATACTGTTTAGTGTTTTTCCAAAACATAATTTGGTAGAAATAAATGAAATAATTTTAAAAAATGTAAAAAAAATATAAAAAGAATAAAAACAAAAATTTCGGGCTACCAGGAGTTGACATAGTTGTATTAAATATATACAAATGTTAACATTTCCCGTTACTAACATAAACATGGCCGTCGAGATCAAGTTTTAAAATCGCTAATTGTACATTTATATCTCGGCAAAACCCGAAAATCCCATTAATCACGGTTTGTTCGGGTTTGTATTACTGTACACACAGATTTTAAAAAGTTGTCAAAAAACAAATATGTGTTATCAAAGGCAAGATAAGTTACTTTTCTCCGTAACTAGATACTTTTTTTAGTGTTTTTATTCAACGTAACAATAACATGTTTATTAAGTTCGAAAAACATACAGTGTTTACCGATTAATTGGAAAATTTAAAATGCCGCCGAATCTGTTGAACACGGGAAGTTTGGGAAACTGAGTTAAAAATATACAAAATACTGTTAAAAACCTACCGAATATATGTCAGCCTATGTCACGGTATTGAGCGAGTTTCTAACAGTATTTTGTCTAGTTTTTTTTTTTATTTATAACTCCTTTTCCCAAACTTACCGTGTGAAAGAGAGAGTCGGGCGCCATTTTAAATTTTCCAATACATCGGTAAACACTGTATGTTTTTCGAACTGAATAATCATGTTACATTAAATAAAAACACTAAACACATATCCAGTTAGGTAGAAAAGTAACTTATCTTGCCTTTGATAACATCTATTTGTTATATATTTGTTTTTTGACAACTTTTTCGCATCTATGTGTATAGTAATACAAACCCGTTTATTTTATTAAAGTAAAATACTCACATTTGTTTGTTTTTAAATATTGTTTCAAAGGTGTTTGCAAAGCCACAATCTCGAATTGCTGATTTTTATTTAACACCATTTTTTGTTGTTGCTAACTTTATGCCAATCGTTATTTTAATGTCAATGTTCTTTAAAATACTTGATCTTATTCTGATGATGCGATGTTGAAATGACTTATTTTAGTCAAAATTTTGGTTGGTTAACTTAGAGCGAGTGCTTTATATCAAATTGATGGTTGAATATGGTTAAATTTGTGTTCATTCTTGCATTAAATGCTCATCCAATTAACCTTTATCTATGCATCGAACGGTACGATAATACTTAGTTCGCTGGACCTTATAATAACAAAAGTCGATACAAAATTTCAGTTATATCCGTCCAGTAGTTTCAGAGAAAATTTCTACAGTAAAATGTAGTACTGTGGTGAATAATCTCTATTAATCTCTAACTATGCATCGAAGGCTAACATAATACTTAATTCGCTCTACCTTGTCATAACAAAGGATCGGCTCGGTAGTTTCAGATAAAAGCAAGAGTAAATGTGATATTGTGGTGCTAATCCTAATTGTTCCATAACTGTGCATCAAACGGATACCATAATGCTCAATTCGCTACACCTTATAAAAATGTCCCAAACATTTCCAGCTAGATCAGCCCAGTAAATAAATCAGCAAATAAATAAATAAATAAATAATAAAATAAAACGTAGAACGGACAAAGAAAATTATAGTTGTAATCGAATTTTTCTCCTTTGTTTTCGGATTAAAAGCTTATTTTGACCAGAAACATTTGAATTTTCTAAAAAAATAGTTAAAAGAAAATAAATTCCTATTAATTATTAGAGATTTCTTCTATTTCAAATAATAAAATAATTACTAGGAAATTAATTATATTAGAATAGAAGAATTACCGGTTCAGAATAATTTCCTGAACATAGCTTTTGCATCACTCATGTCCTTATATGAAAATTAAAATCAATATATATATATATATATATATATATATATATATATATAGACATATAAACATTTTGCATACAATGCTTATTCAAATTTTGATCAAAATCCTTTATATGGTTTTCAATGTAAAAAAAATGTCTAAAATTTGAAGCTTAAGATGTCTTAAGAGGAAACTGAAATTTAGGAAATCTTGCTTAATTGATGTCTAATGACAATGCTAATCTTTTTTATTTAAAAAAACAAAAACAAAAAAACTTTAACATAATCACAAAAATAAAAGTTGATGAAATTTTATAATTGAAACTTGGTAAAATTTCTAAAAAAAAAAACAGAACTTTCTGAATGTTTACGAAGGTCTTCCATCCTCTTTTTTAAACTAACTGAAACACACACATATATATATATATATATATATATATATATGTTTCTTCAAAAGTGCTCAATACACGTGTAGAACATTTATAGGAATAAAATTATATAAATATTGCGGATCGACCAACATTTCTACATTCTTTATCCTGACAATACACGAAGAATATCGATCCAGGTAGACCTTCACAATAATATATATAATATATATATATACACATATACAGGTTATAGGTATTCAAATGTGATAACCAATGAATTTAACAAGGTTATTAAGAGTGCTCAAGAAAATAAGAGCAAAATATATTTTTATTAATATAAACAACTTCACATGGTCGAAACACTGAATGTGTTAATGTTTCGGACAAATAGTCAGTTAAAACCAGAATCCCTCGTCACAGTTACTTTCCACATAAGAAACCACTCCTCACGTGTCCTCATGTCATATATATATATATACATATATATATATGTATAATTACATAATTATTCTTTTCCGTCGTAGAAATCATACTAAGTTATGATCTAAACTTTCAAGTTCCTAATTCCTTCTTCCTAATCAAATCTCGATCTTACTATTTTAACGGAAAAGCAGATTTGAAACAAATCAAAAACAAGTTATTTGTGATCTATTTGTGTTAATAAAAATTACTATTCTATCTTGTTTCTATAAAACTCATTCTCTGTGATGCTCGCTATAGAAGGAAAGGTTTACATTATATGTGTGTGTATGTTTCAGTTTCAATTTATGCGCTAAACAGCAAAATCAAAGTTTTTCTATACATAATATTTTTCTAATATCTTTCCTCTGAAAAAGGAAGGCAGTCTTTTAAACTCCACGGAATAAAGAATTTTCCAAATGTTAATTAAGTATTCCTGGCCGAATAATAAATTTTTGCAAATCTTAATTTACAGAATTTTATATATATATATATATATATATATATATATATATATATATATATATACCCAAAACCTCTGGCTTTGATGGAAAGGAGACTAAAACTTGCTTATATGGTTTCTAATGATCTGAAATAACAGCAAGGGGAGACTTGATCTGAAATATTTCTCATACGTTATATCTCCCCTCCTTTGGAAATAGTGTGCGATTATGAATATCTCCAATATCAAATAATTTTTATACATTGTGAAATTTACTTTATGTATGAAAACCAAAGAGGGAAGATATAACATCTGAGAAATATTTGGAATCAAGTCTCCCCTTGCTGTTATTTCAGATCATTTGAAACCATAGCAGCAAGTTTCAGTCTCCCCCTCTATCAAGGGCAGAGGTTTTGGGAAAATAGATATTTTGTAATTCATATGCAAAACTAGGAAAACAAATGATTAGGATTGAAACATTTTATGGCTGTAAAAAAGTGCCAAAAATAAGCTCTGGATAATCCCTTTAATTTGTGACCTTAAGAATAAAAGGTCACATAGCCCACTACACAATTCAGGTCATTACCTTTCCAACTAGCTTTCATTTGTTAAATTCTGATCAATAGTCGCTGAGATTTAGAACTTATAAAATTGCCAAAATAGTGGTGTATCTATATACAGTAGAACCTTAGCATATGATCTTTTCATGTTACAATGTGGAATACGATGTTTTTATGGACACTAGTTACGATATTTGCCCCACCTTACGGTGTTATTTATAATGTTATTTAATTATATACATGTGTATTATATACTGTACTAAATTTTATACTAATGTTTAATGCTGTATCTCGGGGTCCTAATATATATATATATATATGATGGATATATCTATACTTGTAACCAAATTGAATATTGAAATGATCTTTGGTTCTATGGGACAAAGCGACATAAAAATTTGCAGGCTTTTTGAAGATTATATTATTCTATGGTTAAAATTTTATGACAATTGGTAAAAAAAGAACCTATATTTTCAAACCAATAAAATATGTCCAAATTGGCATAATTTGTGTATATAGTCGTAGCAGGCCAGCTTCAGTTTTGCTGATTTAGGATGAATTTTGTAAAGTTTTTTTTGCTTGGTTGTCTCCTCTATGGCCTTGGTAGGCCACTAATATACCAGTGTTGGGACGATAGATCGTAATCGGAAAGCGAAAAAAAAAAAAATCACAATTTTTTAGAATTTGGAAAAAAATTGTGCCAGTTTTCGGTAATGAGCCCCCCCCCCCAAAAAAAAACAACAACTCTGTAATTAGAAATTTAAAAATGATCGGAGCGGGGCGGGGGGAAATAATATTGAAATCATCCCATATATATATATATATATATATATATATATGGTGGGATGATTCCATGCGCAAAAACAAATATGGCGACCACTGAAAGCAATAGGAATACATTGGATAATAAAGGTTTTAATATTATAAAAGCTACTTGTCAATGACATTTTAAATGTGATATTCGTTCAAAACAGACCCGAATACGCCTAAAAAAAAAAAAATCAAGATTTTAAAGGTAAGTCTTTAGTTGATCCTCTAGCGCATTTTGACCCTTAGTTGGAACTAAAGTTTCGATCAACGTTTATATAAAAAAATCGAAAACACACACAAAAATTTAGTGGTTGCGCCTTTGCTCTAAATATATAGATTTGATCTATTTTAACAGATAAGCAACATTGGAACAAGGCAGAATTCGAACGGTCTGTTTTTAACTTATCTTGGTATTTTTTAACGATCTGCCCCAGCGTAGTATAAACACCCCCAACCACCCCATGTTAAGAACAGCTTCCGCAATAAACACCTCTTCAACCTCGAAAGCCGTTCTTAACATGGGGAGGTTGGGATGTTTATAATAAGCTGGAGAAAGTCGTAAAAATTTATCCTTATTTTAAACCGTTTATTTACTTTGGAGCATGAGTCAGTCGAGTTCCAACGAAAAGAAAGATGGTTTTATTATAGCCATTTTGACTCGATAATGGCTCATAAATCATAAAATAAAACGCTTTTTTTTTTTTTACTTTGTTGTCTATTGTAAAAATAACTCAAAGAGTTATAAAACGGCGGTTTTAAGAGAGACAAAGCAAACATTTTTAGGGGATTGATGACGGTAAAAAAACAAAAAAAAAAAAAGAAACGGGAAATGAATAAAGAAAAATTTTGAAATGCAATAAAAAAATTTAGTGAATCTATGTTACTGCGCTTAGTGCTTTTAAGTTGGGGAAAACATGGCATCCAGTAAAAACATAAGGGATTACATTGGATAATAAAAGTCTTAACATCCAGAAAACTACTTGTCTGCCCCAAATTTAAATGTGATATTCGTGTTTTCAACATACCCGAAAACCACTTCAAGTCACCAATTTAACGGTGAATGTTGAAGTGGAAAGAAAGTAAAAAAAAAAAAAATTATTTAGAAAGCCATTCTTAACATGTATTGTAGCTATTCTGTACTTTCACCTAACAATTTAATAAAAAAATAAAAAAAAAACTGTCGTAAAAAGTGAATTTAACTTGAAAATATAAAAAAAAATTAATTAAAAAAAAAATAGCGCGGTAACATAAGTACATAAGCACCTTTTTTTACCTACCTTTTTTTTTTTTTTTGTTGAGTTGGTTGTTGATTTTAGAACAAAAAAATTGCCACGGATAAAATCCGACGTTTTTTTTTTCCTGGTAAATTGATCGCGACCCAACACAATTCTATAAGAATGTGTGTGTTTTTGTGCGTTTCGGGAAGTACTTCTTTGTCGAGTGAAATAAACGTCAGGTAGATATTCGTCCTCCGTACGGCCAACAACAACAACAACAGCTAGGGTGTGTGATAACAGCAATAGTTGCCGTGCAGCAAATAAAAAGGAAAAGAAAGCCGAATAAACGTGAAATGAGTATTGGGTGCGCGGAGGGGTTGTTTTTGTTGTTGATATTCGATCAGTTCTTTCGTAAGGAAAAAATTGCTTTTTTAACTTTTTTTTTGCACGCAAAAAAGATGTTGATGGTCCATAAAATGGTGTGGGGGTGGATGTTGCAATTGTTGGTAGTTGATAATTTTCTTCCGATTTTTTTCCCCTGTTGTATTCTGGTACTTTTTTTGACTACAAAAAAGAAATAAAAAAAAGTATAAATACGCACTTAAAAAAACAAAACAAAAACAAAACAAAAAAAACTAAATACAACAAAACAGATGAAGCTAACATCATCTCTTAATGGTTTTATTTCGACTAAGGATTCCTTTTCTTCTTTCCAGCAGCTGCATTGGGGTGGGGTGGGGTGTTAAACAAAAAAGAAACCAAATCCAAACGATTTTGTTTTGTTTTTACAACAAAACAAAATCAAAGAACAAAAATAAAAAAGAAAAACACAATCTCAATCAACAATTCCTATTATAAACGAACTAAGGTACAAACGTTTAGGGTCACGCACACATTCTTGGATACTTGTGCATTTATGGACCCGCGATTTTCACGAAGTTACTCGGGTGTGTCCGGCAGATAACGAAAATAACCAGAAACGGCCGGGTGAGCCTTATAAAAAAAAACAAAAAAACAAAACAAAACAAAAACAAACAAACAAATTGTTAACCCCCACTTCATGTAAAAAATGGCGACAACCACTGAAATTCATATGTAATACATTGGAAAAAAAAATGTCTTTCACTTAATATCCAGAAAACTACTTGACCATTTTCGGTTCTTTCCGTCATCCGCCAGCCACACCCGAGTAACTTCGTGGAAATTGCGGGCCCATAAATGCACAAGCACCAATTTTTAATCTTATTTTAAAAGCAAACACTTATCTTGACTTTTTTTGGTTCCTTTTTACAATAGCCAACAAAACCAAAAAGAATAAAATAAGTAAAAACAAATAATTGTTACCAAAGGCAAGATAAGATACTTATCTACCTATCCGGATAAGTTTATTTGTACTTTAACTGAATTTAATGCGTCGTTTAGTTTCAAGTTTTAAGAAAATAAAAGTTGTATAAAATAAAACGACAGTTTCGTTACAGTCTCGATAATTCCTCCTAAATCGAAAATTTAAAATACCGGTAGAAACCTGTCCAATAAATACAACCCATCATGTGAAAATGTAATGTTCTACAAGTATTTTCTTTAATTGTCGATTTTTGAGCGATTAACGAGAGTTCAAATGATTGTAACGAAACCGCCATTTATTTTCGTTCAAACACAATAAATTTGACACTACTTTTGTTTCAAAATGAACAAACGCTTTAAAATAACACACAAAAATACTTATCCATGTAAGTAGAAGAGTAATTTATATTGCCTTTGGTAACATTTGTTCATATATTTTTTTTCACTCTTTGTTTTGTTTTAAATTGACGACGTTGACAGGTTTTCAGGTATGTTGAAAGCGAATATCGCATTGAAACTTTCCGGAAATAAGTATTTTTCCGGATATTAAGCAACGTAATTGCTTATATTAAAAGTGGTGACCATTATTGTACACGCAAGCGCGCATATTTTTTTTGTTTGTGGTAATCTAATCCCCCCCCCCCAAAGAAAACAACTCTGTATTTAGAAATTAAAAAGAGTCGCGCATGTGTTTGGAGCACGCACTTGCGCGTACAACAATGCCCACCACTTTTAATAAGGAATTACATTGTTTAATATCTGGAAAACTACTTATTTGCAGAAAATATAAATGCGATATTCGTTTTCAGCATACCCGAAAAACTACAAAAGTCATTTTAAACGAAAATCATAAGGTGGAATGGAAACCAAGTAAAAATTTCTCAATCAAGCAAACCTTTTTTTTTCCAATGCCTCTCCTCGCCATGTTAAGAATGGCTTTTTAAAATATCACAAATGTTTGAATTATTTGAAATTCTCCATCTTGTATTACATAATCCAGTTTAAAGATCGTCGATTATCGTTTAGCCATAAAATTAATTTTGTTTTTAAATAAAAATAAACCTACTTGATCCTTCTTGAGATTATTACGCAGAGAAGTTTTGATTAGTTTTGTTGGATAATTGTTGACACAATTTTTTTCAATTTTCAAAAGTTTAGCTGTGGGCGGTTCCTATCAGTATTTTGTTTAATTTTCGATTTTTGACTGATTATCGAGACTCAAAAGAGGTGACCATCTCATGTCCACCATTATTGTTGTTCCAACGTAACACTCGACACGACGTTTTTCCGAGCCGAATAAACGCTTTAAAATAAGTTAAAACACTAAAAACTTATTCAGCTAACTTATCTTGCCTTTGGTGACATGTTTTTGTTTTCAGACCACTGTTTTCAGTGTTTCGTTGTTGTTAATAGTAACAAATACCCGACGCGTTTGCTACGAGTTTTCCACTGTTAACTATTCTGTACTTTACGGAAAGAAATGCGTTGTAAAGGGATAATGTACGCGAAGCAGACGCACGAACACACGAACACAAAAAAAAAAAACGGATGGGGGAAACTGAGAGAGAGGTGGGGGTACAGAGAAGATGTTTATTTTACAGTTGTAAAAAAAGGGGAGAAAACGATCGTTTGTTGCGTTAAAACTTATTCAAGTGAATGTATCCCCCCCCACTTTTTTTTTCTCCATCGGACTCTCGTCGTCAGCTTTCGTTTTGCCCGCCCTCCCTCCATAACACACACACACGCACGCGCGCACATTATCAAAAAAAAAAAAAAAAATAATAATAAATAAATAAATAAATAAAAATAGACAGGATAACGCTAAATGCAACAGGGTACGTTCCGAGATGGAAATGTCGTTTGATTTTAACCGAATTCTACCGTTTTTCACACTTGAGAATCGGAAGATACTAGAAGGTAATATTTACTTTCCCACGGGGAGTGCATGTGAAACGAGGTCGATTTAACATGCGTTTGTGGGGGCAGGGGGATTCCTCGTTCTCAAAAAGAGGATATTCTGGAATTGCAAAATTTACCGCGATCGAAACAATGTCCCCTTCCAAAACAGAAAAGTGATACCTGGGAGGATAAGCCCCTCCCTATGATGAAATAGAATCATACCCGGCTGACATTAATCGGAAAGTCGAAAAATAAGATGAGGTAGGACCAAGAAAGCCAATCCGTGAGGTGCCACTGGAGGTGGTCGTGACATTGAAGACGTTTAGGGCATTTTTTATAATAGCAAACGAGTTTGTATTACAATCCACAGAGATACGAAAAAGTCGTCAAAAAACAAATATAAAAAAAATAAATGTTATCAAAGACAAGATAAGTTACTTTTCTATCTAACTGGATAATTTTTTGGTGTTTTTATTTAATGTAAAATGTTTATTCGGTTCAAAAAACAAATAATATTCAGCGCTACCAGAGAACAAGAAAAATGACACACACACACACACACACACACACACACACAGTAGTAGGGGTAAATTTTTTGATTAGGTCCACCTCCACAATTTTCTTTTAAATGACGACGTTAACAAGTTTTCGACTATGGTGAGTACGGAAATCGCATTGAAATTTTGCAGAAATAAGTAGTTAGCGAGATATAAAAAGTTTTATTATGCATTGTATTCTTTGGCGGTTATCTTTTGACATCTTTGGCGCGTAGATGTGTTTATGGCGCGCGCGCACGTAACAAAGATGGCCGCCAAAGAATACAATGCATAATACAACGTTTTATATCTCGATAACTACTTATTTCTTCAAAATTTTAATGCGATTTCCGTATTCAGCATAGTCGAAAACCTAGTTGAAATCCGTCATTTAAAAGAAAATTGTGGAGGTGAACCTAATCTAAAAAAAATACCGTAGTGGGTTATGAAAATATGAATGGCAATTTAGCTACACAGAATATTCCGCGTTTCATTCTCGTGAAAATTCGTCAGGTTTATATGTTTCATTATTGTAAGAATACATCATATTCATGCATACATAAGTCTAACGAATTCTCACGAGAATGAAACGCGGAATAATCTGTGTAGCTTAATTGCCATATATATTTTTCTAACTTACTACCTAGCTCTACCCATGTATTGAGCACTGTTGAAGTAAATACTGAAAATGTACGCATAAAATTATATCTTCGTATATTAATTTATGTGATTAAATGAAGTAGTTATACATACATATAACTGAATAATTTTTTAGTGTTTTTATTTAATGTAAAATGTTTATTCGGTTTAAAAAACAAATATTAAAGAACAGAAAAAAAATGTCCGCGAGATTTCTTTACATCTTTGAACTTCAAAAAATAATAATAAAGGGGCATAACACAAAATGGTAGAAACTAACCCAATAAATGTTACCGTGACATTTATTGGGTTAGTTTCTACCATAATTTTGTTTTATTTTGTTTATTTATTCGTTTTTTTTAGTCAAAGTTATTTTCCTACCAGGATAAGTTTTGTATGTTTCAACTTATTTTAAACCGTTTATTTACTTTGTAACAAAAGTACTGTCACGTCTGTTGATTTAGTACGAAAAAAATGATGGTTTTGTCTCAGTCATTTGAAACCTCGGTAATCGCTCAAAAATAAAAAAATAAAATATTAAACAAACTACTGGTAGAACATATTTTTTTGCACAATTTGTGATATTAATCGGATAAGTTTTTAGCATGATTTCGTTTCATTTTCGAGTTTTGAGCGATTATCGAGTGTCCAAATGACACTAACAAAATTCGTCATTTTCCCATTCTAACTTGACACGATTTCGGTTTCAAGATATAACTAAAAACTTAAAAAACGTTAAAACATAAAAAAATATTCAAGTAGGATGAAAATTAATTTAGATTACCTCTGGTAATATTTATTCGTTATATATTTTTTTTCACTCTTGTTTTTGTTTGTTGATTATTGCAAGAAAAAAAAAATTATAATTCTACGTGATTGATTGCAAGTCAAAAGTTTTCAGCTTTATTTCTACTCCGATCCCCGGAGATTCTTGTAGGAGTACATTCGGATTATACCAGAATAGCACGTGATCCGCATGAAAGTTCCATCATTATTTCGTACTATTTTTCCGATTCGTGTTACCCAAATAAAACAAACATCACTAAAGTTGTAGACAACAGCAGAATTCTATTTATGACGTGTTATTTTGGAACAATTCATTTTGAAAATAAATAAAATCGTCGTATTTGTCCGAAAATTACACAATGAATGTAATTGTCAACCACACAGAGTGACAACCTGGATGTACCAAGTTCGTGCCACAGAGATCACTTTCATTTATGGATGTTGGCGAACTGATTGTACGGTGATAAAATTTCTAAAATTAACTTCTGTATCACAATGTTAACTTTGGTAAAAATGACTGTTCCTTCTTTAATCTGATGTTTTGATTACCGATTTTTTTATTTTACACTTATTAGGACTATTCCGATAGAAAACCTATATATATATATATATATATATATATATATATATATATATATATTGGTACACTAGTGTTTCAATCCTTTCGGGAATCATCAGTGCAGAGTGTCACGTTTACCGCTGGTTGTGAGATTCGAACCCAGCCACAAAGCCATCTTTGACTCCATTAGCATTAGGGCCAACTTAACCGCGAGAAATATCGTTGACATTTATATTTAAATGCCGATACGTCCGTCATATATATATATATATATATATATATATATATATATATATATATATATATATATATGACATATATACAAGGTATATCTATGACATATACATATAATATATATATGACATCATATATGACGTATACATAACATGACATATGCATTATATATATATATATATATATATATATGTGTGTGTTGCATGTCAGTGTGAATATATCTGACAATGTATATAATAAATTATATATACGTATGCATGAATACCTATTTAAGAGCAAACATTGTTAATTAATAGGACTACGTAGAAAGTTATAAAGAAACCAAATATTAAAACAACGAATTTTATAATTCGAAGAACAAAAAACAAAAAAACAATATCATACAAAGGAAAAAAATCAATTTACAAAACATCGCGTTTGTTGTCAGTTCATTTTTTTCTAACCAACTTATCTTAATATTTTAATGCGAAAAGAAAAAAAAAAAAAACCGAGAAAATAAACCAAACAAAATTCAAAATTATAAAATATAGAAATGTGAATGAGGGGTTTAAGATAAATTAGCAAAATAGTTAACACTCGACTTTTTGTAAAAAAAAAAAAAAAAAGAAATAAAATAAGCACACACAGTTTATATGAAACGTATGAAAATTATAAAATAAAAAGTGTTTAAAAGTGTTGGTATTATGCAGAATTATAGGGACCGTGTTCTTTTCTAGAAACGAATTTCAAGCTAAATTTAATTTTATTGTATCCTTTATTAAATTGTTGGTTTGTATTACTGTACACAGATTCGAAAAAGTTGTCAAAAAACAAATACATAACAAATAAATGTTATCAAAGGCAAGATAAGTTACTTTTCTACCTAACTGACTATGTTTTTAGTGTTTTTATTTAATGTAACATGTTTATTCAGTTCGAAAAACATACAGTTTTTACCGATGTATTGGAAAGTTAAAAATGGCGGCCGACTCTCTCTTTCACACGGTAAGTTTGGGGAAAAGAGTTAAAAATTAAAACTAGACAAAATACTGTTGGAAACTCACTCTCTATATGTTACTGTGACATAGTCTGACATATATTCGGTGAGTTTTTTAACAGTATTTTGTATATTTTTTATTTTTAACTCCTTTTCTCAAACTTACCGTGTGAAAGAGAGAGTCAGCCGCAATTTTTAACTTTCCAATACATCGGTAAACACTGTTTTTCGAACTGAATAAAAATGTTAAAATAAAAACACTTGAAAATTATCCAGTTAGGTAGAGAAGTAACTTATCTTACCTTTGATAACATTGTTTTTTGACAAATCTTTCGAATCTATGTGTACAGTAATCCAAATCCAAATTGCTAAATAAAAATACAGAATAGTTAAAAAAGCATCCCACTCTATGTTAAGAATGGCTTTCTAAATAACATCATTATATCAGCACGACCCTTTGTCTGCATTGTCAGAGAGACATTTACTGGCTAGGATTCTACCAGTATTTTGTTTAATTTTCTATTTTTGGGCGATTATCGTGATCCCGCAGTCCATCGTCTTGTGTCAGCCAATTTTTTCTCGTTCTAATTGAAGACTCAAAACTACTTCTGTTTCAAATTAAATAAACACTTTAAAATAAGCGAAGACACAAAGTACATATCTAGGTAGGTAAAAGAGTAACCTCTCTTGTCTTTGGTAACATTTATTTGTTATATTTATTTTTGCTCTGTTGTCTATACTGCAAAATGCCTGATTTTTTTAAAGAGTTTGAGATAAATTGTGTTTCATTTTTGTTTATCTCCGAGTTATCAAGTGTTAACTATTCTGTACATTTACCGGTTTAGATTTGTTGTACAATCGACAGAGGCACGAAAAACAAATATATAACAAAAAAATGTGGTTGGTTTTACTAAACACAGATTCAAAAAAGTTGTCAAAAAACAAACAAAAAATGGGTTTGTATGAATATATTACTGTATACATGGATTCGAAAAAGTTGTCACAAAACAAATATATAACAAATAAATGTTATCAAAAGGTAAGATAAGTAACTTTTCTACCTAACTGGATATGTTTTCAGTGTTTTTATTTAATGTAACATGTTTATTCAGCTCGAAAAACATACTGTGTTTACCGATGTATTGGAAAATTCAAAATGGCGCCCGACTCTCTCTTTAACACGGTAAGTTTAGGAAAAGGTGCTATAATATAAAACTAGACAAAATGCTGTTAGAAACTCGCTCAATATATATTACCGTGACGTAGGTTGACATATATTCGGTGGTTTTTTAATAGTATTTTGTCTAGTTTATTATTTATAACACCTTTTCCCGAACTTACCGTGTTAAAGAGAGAGTCGGACGCCATTTTGAATTTTCCAATACATCGGTAAACAATGTATGTTTTTCGAGCGGAATAAACATGTTACATTGAATAAAAACACGAAAAATATATCCAGTTTAGTAGAAAAGTAACTTATCTTGCTTTTGAGAACATTTATTTGTTATATATTTGTTTTTTTGACAACTTTTTCGAATCTATGTGTACAGTAATACAAACCCCCAAAAATATATATATAAGAAATAAATGTTATCAAAAGCAAGATAAGTTGCTTTTTTTTTTTTACCTAATTGGATAAGTTTTTAGTGTTTTTATTTAATGTAAAATGTTTAATCAGTTTAAAAATCATACAGTGTTTATCGATATATTTGAAAAAGACAAATGGCGGCGAGGTCTCTGTTGAATACGTTAAAAGTGTATCTTACATCTTTTAAGTCTCGATAATGACGTAAAAATTAAAAAATAAACAACACATTGTTAGAAGTCAACCCAATAAATATAGTAACTCTTATTGGGTTTGCAACCATTTTTCTTGTTCTCATATAACGCTCGACATTACTTGTTTTTCGAACCGAATAAACGTTTTATAAGTAAAAACACTAAAACCTTATTCGGCAAGGTAGAAAAGTAATTTATATTGGTTTTGGTAGCAATTATTTATTATTTCCTTTTTTTATACCACTTTTTACGTAACATAATTAAATCGCCCCTCTCCCTAAAAAATAAACAAATTGAAAAAAAAAATAATTTCAACAGTTTGGGAAAAGGAGTTATAAATAAAAAAACCAGACAAAATACTGTTAGAAACTCGCTCAACATATGTTACCGTAACATAGGCTGACATATAATCAGCGGGTTTTTAACAGTATTTTGACATTTTTATTTATTTATAACTCCTTTTCCCAAACTTACCGTCTCCGAGAGAGAGAGAGAGAGAGTCGACCGCCATTTTGAATTTTCCAATACATCGGTAAACACTGTATGTTTTTCGAGCTGAATAAACATGTTACATTAAATATAAACACTAAAAACATATCCAGTTGGGTAGAAAAGTAACTTATCTTGCCTTTGATAACATTTATTTGTTCTATATTTGTTTTGTGACAACTTTTTCGAATCTATGTGTACAGTAAAACAAACCCCATTTTTTTCTTGTTCTTCCGTCCGTTCAACATTGCTTGGTTTTCGAACCGAACCAGCATTTTACATTAAATAAAAACACTAAAAACTTATCCATTTAGGTGGAAAAGTAACTTATCTTGCCTTTGATAACATTTATTTATTTATGTAATATTTATTTGTTTATTTAATAAATATTTGTTTTTTGACAACTTTTTCGTACCTTTGTGGATTGTAAAACAAACCCCAAAAACTAATTTAGGTTTGTGCTACTACACATAAATTCGAAAAAGCGGTAAAAAACAAATATATAATAAATGTTATCAAAGCCAAGATAAGTTACTCTTCTACTTAGTTTTTAGTGGTTTTAATCACTTTATAACGTGTAATCGGTTCGAAAATCATACAGTGTTTATCGATATATTAAAAAAAAAAAATGGCGGCATGCTTGCTGTTGAACACGGTAAGTTTGGGAAAATGAGTTTAAACAAACAAATTATACAAAATACTGTAAGAAACCCACCGAATATATGTCCGCCTATGTCACGGTAACATATATTGTGTGAGTTTCTAACAGTAGTTTGTATAATTTTTATTATCCCAAACTTACCGTGTTCAACAGTGAGTATGCCGCCATTTGCATTTTTCAAGTACATCGGTAAACACTATTTTTTTCGATCCGTATAAACACGTTACACATAAATAAATAAATAAATAAATAAATAAAAACACTAAAAAAAAATATCCAGTTAGGTACAAAAGTAACTTATCTTGCTTTTGATAACATTTGTTATATATTTGTTTTTTTGACAACGTTTTCGAATCTATGTGTAATTTAAAATAAATTACATATATAAATTATATATATATAAAAAGACTTACCTTTATAAATAATCCGAAGTATAATCAACGGTTGAAATGTAGTTTCATTAAGAACTTCGTAAATCGTTGTTATTGTGTAGGTTTAAACATACAGCGAACTAAACACCAATGTTTTTATCTTTTAGGGAAAGAGATGCATTTCTTTTAAAGGGAAATAAGTTGTTACTCCTGGACACTTTCTGTTGGATGTAAATATGAGGTGTCTTGCGTTACACGGCGAGGTGAATTGTGTGAGCTATTGTGCATGGAAGATGAGAAGCCACTTCAGAATGATGAGGTATGATGAGGTTTCTCTCGCTAGTTTCTAAAAGAAAAAACAAACAAACAAAAAAAAAAAAACACGAAGGGAAACGCTCGCACTCCTATGCGCGACCTGCGTGGCTATAGAGAGAAAGCCGTTTAAACAGCCGAAACGAGGAAGAGAAGACTGACATGACGAAGTGAAATGATGTCCACCTTCGTTACCCCAAGCGTACAGTTCTCCCCTCTCTCTCTTTCCCTTTCGTGTGGGTGCGCCTTTCTTTTCGCCGTCGGGTCGGTGCGACTCAAACCGTTCGGTTCTCTACCCGCGAGACTGACTTGTACGCCGGACCGAGCGACAGAGGCAATTGAATTGACACTGGTGTGTGTAGGGCTATAAGCAGAGTTGAAGAAGAAGAAGAAGAAGAAAGAAAGAAAAAAAAAAACGAGAAGAGGGCAGAGGGTTGGGAGTAATAAAAATGTTGGAGGAGGAGGAAAGCATTATCTCAGGCCCGGCCCCTCCTTCTCTCTGTATTGCTGGTTTCTTCTCTGCTTCCCCCATTCATTTTCTAGCGCTCATATGTACTCCTCCCACTTCAACCTGTCGTCTTCGCTAATCGCTTATTTCAATGTACAACAGGTTTACCTCTCCCCCGCCTTTAACGTCCCCCCCTCTCTCTCTTTTTTCGTTCTTTCTCTAGCCACACTGAAAAGCAGTGACACAATGAAACAGTTGCTAGGACTGACTCACCTTTCTCTGCTAGCTGCAAACCTTTCGGCTAGGAACAAAGTGTAGTATCTGTTCTAATACTGCACTTCATTTTTTTTTTCTATCATCAGTCTGCGAAGACAATCCTTCTAGACTGAGGCAATACCTATTATTGTCCCAATCTAGAGTGCCCGTTTTAGAAAGAGGAGGAGATGGTTTCCCCACATGTAGTAAAAAAAAAAAAAAAAAAAAAAACGTGGCTATGTGTCTAACTATGTTCTAGTGGGGAGAGGGCGGCAAGTATATAAGGATTATCTCTCCCCTCTCCCTTTCTCTTTCTCTCTCATATATATATATATATATATATATATATATATATATATATATATATATATATATATATTCATACACACACACATTTTAGTCTAGATTTATTTTCGAGATCTAGCGTCACCAAGCTACGAATACAAACTGTGTATAAACTATGTAGTCAGTAATCCATGTATGTATGTATTATCTATCTATCTATCTATCTATCTATCTATCTATCGTTATATAAAAGGAACTTTTTGTGTGGGTTCATTCCTTATAGTCTACGAAACGGCTTGGTCGAATTTTATGAAATTTCAAACTAAGTTTTGAATTGGAATATTTTCGATATTATCGATAATCGATAATCGAAATAATCCAATGAAAGAAGGAACAGGCGATTTTGATCAAAGTTAACACCTTATACAGCCTAACATCTCAAGTGCATTTGAGAAGATTTATTACCGCACAAGCAATACGGCTTCACATATGAAATCAACAATGAGTTTTTTGATATGACAAAATGATGTTTGAAATGAATGTTTCTGTTTTAAACACAATTGAACCATGATACTTGACCTTTTAATTTTTAACTTACATTCAAGCCATTATAACCGCACAACCAGTAAGACCATGCATATGAAATCAACAGTAGTTTATTTGATATAACAGGGGAGCGTTTGATATATATGTCTTTGTTAAGAGCATAATTGAATAATGATACTTGATATTTGCATTTTAAACTATAATTAACCCATTGTATAAAAATAATTTCAACAGTAGGTTCTCTACAGTGCAATTTAGACTACAATAAATTGTGCACTAGATAACTGCGGGGAGATATGTAAAACTTACTCCCGGTAGACCGCGAAGTGTTCCGAAATGGAGCAGGTAATCAATCGATTTAATTGAAAAATGATCGATTTCACCGATTTCGATGAAATAAAAATATGGGAGTGTGAAATATTCGTTGATTATCATTTAATCCGGGCAACGTCGTGTCTCCCTGCTAGTATTTGTATAAATAAATGAAGATTCCACAATTATATGTACACACAAACACACACACATTAGTGGCCTGGAAGGTCAGAGAGGAGATGACCGAAGCAGCAAAACTAAAGCTGGCCCGCATATAATTATCCAGTGACACGTGTTTCGACGTCTACCACTCATCAGAGTGGCTGAATCTAGCGAGATATAACATTATTATATATTATTTAAATAATAATAATAATAATATATATGTGTGTGCGTGTGATTAAACATATTGATATGTGTGTGTGTATATATATATATATATATATATATATATATATATATATATATCCAATCTGTTTTTACATAAGCAGATATGAGCATTTTTCGGTATTGGGTACTCTTGTATCAACCACGTTATATTTCAATAATTACTTTACCTCTAGAAAATAAAAACCTCTAAATTTATATATATATATATATATATATATATATATATATATATATATATATATATATATATATATATATATATATACTAGCAAAAGTAATCGTCGTTGACTGGGTTCAAAAACAGCCTACAGAAAATGGACTCTGATTTATGAAAGTATGACAGGTTATGGAAAGGAAGGGTTGTAAATTTGGGTTAAGTTTGGGGGTATCAAAACCAAAGCAAAATATGATGAAAATAAAAAAAAAAAACCCATAATTTATTATACCATACCTGTTCACACTGAAACACTTATCACAATATTCTGTGGATCTATATTAAAAAACCTTGTTAAACTTTGTGACATATTTACATTCTATGGAGGTCAGGCGCGAACAAACACCCCATAATTTTATCATACCATATTTCTTCAAACTGAAACATAATTATCAAAGTATACTTACGCAGATAGATATGAAAAGTCTTTATTAAAGTTTGCGCCTATATCCATTCTATGGAGGTCAGGCGCGAACGCAGACCCCACAATTTTATTATACCATCCCTATTTAATTTAAAACATACTTATCAAAGTATTCTTATGTACATCTATATGAAAAACACTTGTAAACGTTTTTTTTTAATTTTTAAATTTTTTATTTCCATACTTTGGGCGCCAGGAGGGAACGCAGACCCCACAATTTTAATGAATCACCGTTCGGCCAGATCAAACATACCCGTTCCTGATCCTCGATACATCTTCTATCATTATATGTAATCAGTTTTTTAAAATAGTCAACCATATAAGAGCCTATTCGTGATCACACACACACACACACACACACACACACACACACAGAGCTTTATATTATATATCTATTTATAATAAATTATGGGGTTTATCTATTATATTTTTACTTTCATCATATTTTGCTTTCGTTTTAATACCCCCAAATTCAACCCAAATTTACAACCTTTCCTTTTCATAACCTATCATATTTCATAAATCAGAGCCCATTTTCTGTAGGCTGTTTTTGAACCGAGTCAACGACGGGTACTTTTGCTAGTATATATATATATATATATATATATATATATATATATATATATATATATATGGTTTCTGAAACGATCGCACATATATGTTTTTTTTTATGTTTCCTCCTATACGAAAGTTGACCATCCGATCAGAAACCCTACAAAACTAATAGATAATTAATTAAAATATATGCTTAAAAGAATATGGAGATCAGCTAAGTCTTTGCAGATAAATGCAATTCCCCGACTCATATTTAAAAAGATGTATTTTCTTTTTAAATAAATAAAAAAGTTTTTTAAAATGAATATCATTACACGCACAAAAAATTATTGTATATATATATATATATATATATATATATATATATATACACGACATTTAAAAGTTTTATTTTGTATCCTAAACTTAAATAAGTATAAATTGATTGGACGATGTTAATAATATCGTTAAAATAAATAATAACATATTCCCATTTATTTAATTAGACGCACACATAATTACATATACTCGCGTGCATGTATATTAACCATTATATAAAAGGAACTTTGTCCGTGTGTCTTTATATTCGTTCCCTGCGGACTCCAAAACCGCTGAACCGATTCTTATGACATTTCACACCAAGATACTTTATGTGTCTGGCTTTGCTATTAGAGATGTGTTGTATCGGAATGTCTTTGATAATCGATATAATTCCAAAGTAGAAAGAACTAGTAAATTTGATCATTATTAACACATTATATATACAAACATCACACGTGTATTTAGGAAATTTTATTTTCACACAAGCCGAAATCCGGACATATAAAAAAGCAGCAGTAGGTTCTTTGATGTGACAGGGTTGCATTCGAAATGAATGTTGCTGTTTAGGGCATAATTGTTAGGTATGGGCAAAAATGGGCGGATAAAAATAGGGGGACATAGTTTTGAAAGCCGTTTATCATAATGTTTTTGCAGGCTTCCAACTAATTTTTTGATTGTATTTGAAAGATTAGAGACTAAAGTTAATTTCCTAAAGTAAAAAAATATTTGTAGACGTGAAAAAAAAGTTATGAAAAATGTTTTCACGGCGAGCTAACTAAATTTTGAAGTTAAATAAATTCATTGTAAAAATACTTTAAAAGATAAATATTATTTTGCTGGGTCTATTTCAATAATAATTAGTAAAGTCCTAAGATACTGAATTAAATAAAAAAAAACCTTGTTTATACAAAATATAGCTTAATTAGCCCATAAATAGCAAGTAATTATGCCATTCTCCAAAATGCAACCGATAAATGTTTGTAAACACGATTATACGGAAGCCCAAAATTTCAGCCAATCGAAACGCTATTTCAAAATGAAGTCATGATAGTAAAAGGAGGCAGGGGTGTCAGATTTCTTTTTTTTTCCCCAGACGTGCATCCGTACATTCATATTCTGAACGTTTGTATCAATTTTTATCATTTTTTAATTTAATTATTTTTTATGTTTCTGTTTTTAAATTATTTTTTTAAATTATTGTTCGAGATTATATAAAAAATTATGTTACGCCGAAAGTTTCACATTCTTGCGAGCAAGGAAATTATTAAAATCTTGCATATAAAAATTATGCGAAATCTGTAATTTAAAAACAAAAAGTAGAAATATTTTTGCTATTATATTTTTTGCGTGAAAATATTAAATAAGGTATGCTTAATTCAATGATAATATTGGTAGTTCGAGAAATTCATTTTTCTTCAAGTTATATCGAATTCTTTAATACGGACTTTAGGTTCTTTTTTTCGTAATGTTCCTGTAAAAACTAAATAATTTTTTAAAAATTGTTATAATTTACGATGCTTTATTTTCATAAAAAAAAGCAAAAATAAATTCTTGCATTTTTTTTTACTGCAGAAAACCATAACTTTAGTAAAGGTATTTTTGTTTAATCAAAATAATACATTTTCATTAAGATTTAAATAAAAATAATCCGTTTGTTATATTCTGGGATCATTATTTGATAAATACTGAAAATTTCATTAAAATTGGTTAATTTCTTGATTTTTGGTGAATTTTTAAGTAAAGGGAGGGGTCAAAATTTTCATACATTTTTGGCATCGGCATTCATATATATATATATATATATATATATATATATATATATATATATATACATATATATATATACATATATATATATACATATATATATATATATATATATATATATATATATATATATATCTGTGATAATATGTTGTTTTCAACCATATTCACCTTTAATTTATACCGATCCTTAATTTATGAAGCTCAATGTAGTTACGGAGCATAAAAGAAATAAATGACAAAAGTCTATATTCCAAATTTTATGATGTTGACCATCTTACAATTTATTCTTTTAATTACGTTGACATTCACAATTATTTTTTTTATTTTATTTTATTACATTTTCACCCCAAACAAGGCACATTGCCACTTTGGTGTAGGGGGCTACTATCAAGGACAGCAACTACTGGGGCACTATGTTGGGATTTGGGCAGCGAGATGTCGGTTCACGTTACACTTGAACTTCTGCATGTCAGTACAGGTAGGGAAGCAGGGACCCGGAATGGAATTCCAGAGTCTAGCGGTTCTGGGGAATAAACTACTGGAGTAGAAGGATCTTTTACATCTACGGATCTCTACTGTGTGTGGATGGGATTTAGCTGCCTGTCGGGTTTGTCGAGGGTGTCTACGTCGTGGGGGCACAAGTGATTGCAGCTCGTCAGAGCATTCACCATTAAAATACTTGTAGAACAGTCAAAGGGATGCAACGTTTCGTCGATGGGACAGAGGCTGAAGCTTAGATGCCAGTTCAGGGCCTATCAGATTGACGACTCTCTTTGGAACCTTGTCTAGGAGCGAGAGACTAGCGGCAGATGCACCAGCCCAAATGTGACAACAATACTCCATACATGGGCGAATGGTGGCCTTATAGAGGTACAGGATATTTTCATGTGTCAGTAGTTTTCTAGCACGGTAGAGAGAGCCTACCTTTTTCGCAGCGGCCCTGGCAATGTTTTCAATATAATTGTTCCAACTCATGTTTCCTGTGAACGTTAGGCCAAGCAGTTTGAAAGATGTACTCTCAGACAGGGAGTCACTGGCCATTGCTATTGGTGGCAGAGAAGGTTTCTTGTAGTTATTGAAGGAAACCAGTTTAGTCTTGGCAGCATTGAATGTGACCATCCATTTATGTCTCCATTACACTACAGATTGGAGGTCATCCTCTAGTGTTTCTGCCATTTCTTTAGTTATGTGTTCATTTGTTTTCCTGTCATGCCTGCTATAGAGTGTAGTGTCATCAGTATATATACCCATCTCAGAGGCAGTTTTGTCGGGGAAGTCATTAATAAATATTAGGAACAATAGAGGTTCAAGCATAGACCCCTGAGGCACTCCTGCATTATTGACGGGAAACTGTTTTGTAGCACAAAATCATTCATTCTACAGAAGAGACGTTGCGAGCTTTCCTCTGCTCTATCATTATTTTCATGGGAAGTGCTCGGCTAAGCTCTAATCTAGGATCACCATTGCCAAATTTTCACAAAAGACTCAACTAGCTACAACCACTAACAATAATTTCCTACACTCTGTATCTATACCTAAATCTAAACGCAGATTCCATAAGCAAAGCTTATTTCCAAGTATTGCTAGTTTGTGGAACACTGTTCAACTCGCCTGCTTCCCGGACGATTACGATATGGTAGCCTTCAAGTCTAATGTAAACAAGTTCTTCTTGAGCCATCCCCTCAAAATTCTACTCAATTTACATCATTAACGATTACTATATTACCACCTTACATTCATTAATCTTTATCCTCGAGTGACATTTGGGCCTTGATAAGTTTTGACTCCTTTGTAAATAAAAAAGATTAGACTACAAAAGAGTGACGGAGGTGTTAAAATATGACATCTGCGAATAAACGAAAATTGGAATCGGAAGTCAATCCCCGGCGAGAGGATTGTTGTCTATTGACAAATCACAAAGAAATCTGCGCTCGTTCCAAAACCCTGTGATAGTCTTGCATAAAGGCGACCAGTGCCCCCATCTCTCTCGCTCTTTTACTATTAACTCGGTGAACACTTTTATCCCCCCCCGCTCTCTCTCTCTAATTTATGTAATAGTTTTATTAAAATGTTGCTTATTGTTGAAACTCGACTGAACACATGAAAATAAATGAAGATGTGTAAATTGAATACACGAAAAGTTAAAAGTCTGAAAAAAAAAAAAAACCCCAAAAAACGCGGAAACTTTGAGAAGAAAAAATGCTTGGACCATACATCCATACCTTCGACAAAAAATGTATATACAAAAAAGATAATACGAAAAATGAAAAAACAATATGAAAAGAGGTATTTTTGAAACTCAACTGAACACATGGAATAAATAACTACAACACAAAAGTAAAAAAGAACAGATATATTGAAAGCAAGAAAGTATATACAATATTTACATAGAGTTCATTGGTATAGTCATGGGAAGATCGTCCCTGGAGAAGGTGTCGGCTGGGTGGTCGTCGATTCTCGATCTCGTTGTCTCTCTCTCTCTCGCTGAGTCTCTCGTTGGGTCTCTCTCCCGTCTTTACAGTACCACACATATTTATATGGTTGACACTCCACATATGCTAATTAGGTGGATCCTACCACAACAATATATATATTCTAATATTTTTCATTTTCACTTGAAAGTTCTCAGAGATGAAGGTGAGCCTTACTATGAGTAACGTTTCATCATTATATCGTATGAATCCGAAGATTCTATTGTTGGCATTGGTTTCCCTGATATTTTTCTAGTCAAAATTATTTCTAGAAAGACATCGGTGATTACGGGATAGACCACGTGGAGGTTGCCAACATTCTAAGTGAAAGTGATTTTTTGTGGAACAAACTGGACTCAAACTTGAGGCACCCATGTTGTCAGTCCGTGACGTTAACCACTTAACCACCATCACCTCCCATCTCTATGTGAGATACATAGATACCCAAGTATTTCTTTAAAGTTCTCAAACGTTGAGTTAGTAAAGAAGTTAAGAAAATTAATTTCCTCTCCCCAATCGACCAGTTAATTATACCATTCTTGTGGCATTTTGGTCTTACCGGATTCTAGGACAAGAATCCATCTGGTCTGTTTGAGTATCCAGCTTAGTACTGCTACTAGAGATAACATGTCTTGTATAAGCCAGTGTGTATTTCTATCTAGGAGTTCTTATTTGGACTTCGAATAGTATACTATTTTGCATATTTGTTCAGGCGTATTTGCTAGACTTTCTTGACAAACTCCTGTAGAGAGAGAAATTAGGCACACGAGGACTGCATAATAGACATTCAAATGTCCTCATCCACTTCAGTCGAAGTTCTCAGAAATCAAACACCCCACTACCTGGGGCTAACACTTGAACCCTGTTCGCTTGAACATATGTTCGCAATTTCTTTACTAACGAACTTACAAAGAACTTAAATTGAACATTCGAAGATCTATGTATCTCATATAGACATACATAGATATTCGAATGTTCAATTTAAGTTCTTTGTAAGTTCGTTAGTAAAGAAATTGCGAACATAGTTTTCTTCTCCCCAATTAACCATTTTCATGTATTGTAGTATATCTTCCGTTTCGGTCTCTTGGTGTTACTGGATTCAAAGATAAGAATTTATCTAGTCTGGTGGAGTATCCAGCTTCATGTTGTTACCTGAGATAACATCACTTGGAGAAGATGCGCCATTCCTCGTAAAAGCTAATGTATGTTAGCCATAGTGAGGAGATCTTATTTGGGCTGCGAATACAAAATGTGATTTTGAATATTTGGTCAGGGTTTACTTCCATGGGAAAAGTATCTTCATGCCAGGTTGTCTTGACAAGCTTCAGTACAGAGAGACCTTTGACACTTGAGGATAATGTCTAGTAAGCATTCAAGTTCTCTAAGTCTTGTGTGTCTCTTGAATTAATCAAAGAAAAAGATGAGACGATAAGTGAGTCACGAGTGTAGAACGAATCTGCATCAACGTAATAGAATATGTAAAATATGTACAACAAGAATTATCTCACATGTCAATCTCCAAAGTGCAAAACTGTGAAGATTTGTATGAATTGTACAAGACATTTGGAAATTCATGGTAGGTAATGCTCTTTTTCTCTTCAATCTCCATCACACAGAAGAGACGTTGCGAACCTGTCTCTGTTCTATCATAATTTTCATGGCAAGTGCTCATCTGCGCTTCAATCTATGGTTTGTCTGCCAAACGTTCACAAAAAACTCCCGTTTAGCTACAATAATTATTATTATTATTATTATTATTATTATTATTATTATTATTATTATTATTAATAATAATAATAATAATAACAACATTGAAGCTAAATATGTATAAGTTTTCCATCCCACTTCAAATTACCCGATCCCCCCCCCAAAGAATGATGCCAAATAGCCGAGAAGGTTCAAGGAGGATGGAAAGACTGAGGAGAGCGCTGACCAGATCTCCGCTGGACAAATGCCAAGAGAAATGGTACCGTGGGGAGGTTTATTGCCACTCAAACTCCAATGGAGACCAATGGCCGTTGCTAGCGAGAAATCAATGGTAAGTAGCTGTTGCGATAATGCAAATTCATTTGCAAATGCTAGCGAAAGAGGCGGAGAGTACTGGAAATCTGAGAATGCTTGTTGTCACTCAGCTTCCAGGGAACACCACAGGTTGTTCTCAAGGAGAAATCCTTTATGACCGGTGTGAAAGTTCCTTATGAGCCAATAATAATAATAATAATAATAATAATAATAATAATAATAATAATAATAATAATCTGCTTATACCTTGAAGTTCCAATTCTTAGTGTGGACAACCGAAAAATACAATTGCGAATTACTTAGAACTTCTATCAGTCATGGCTGACGAAACAAGAGCATGCTACCTCCGTGAAGTAAATAAAGGGTTCTGTTCGAAATTCCGTCCAAATTCTCGAGTTCGACATAAACATACCAGAGTTCGACAAGATACACCTGATAAAGGTCGGAGGTTACATCGACCGAAACGTTGTGAAAATCATACTCAAGGTGAGAAAAGTAGTCCGATGAATCCAAAAAATACGAAAACCCAATCCACATCTAAAAATTTAGAAACGTAAGAAAATGATACGTATTTAATAGTTGTGTGTGCGTCTCTGTCTGTCCGTCTGTCTGTCTGTTTGTCTGTCTGCCTGTCTGTCTCTCTCTTTCTCTCTTATATATATATATATATATATATATATAGAGAGAGAGAGAGAGAGAGAGAGAGAGAGAGTTTTGAATTTTTGTATCAACAAATTTTATAAGTTATAAAATTATATTTTTAATCAGTTTGTTTTTATTTTTTTACTTTAAAACAACAGTAGTTTGAAGCCTTTTGAGTTACAACGAAAAAAAATAGCGATTTTGTTATAGCCATTTGAACCCTCGATAATCGCTCAAAAATCGACAATTAAACAAAATACTGACAGAACATTATGTTTTCATACACTTCGTGACATTAATTAGATAAGTTTGTGCCAGTATTTAGCTTGATTTACGATTTTTTAGCGATAATCGAAATTCAAAATGTTTTAAACGCAAGACACTATACCGTTGCAAAGTAAATAAATGCTTTAAAATAAGTTAAACTGAAAAATATACTCAGGTAGGTAGAAGTGTAATTATATATATATATTCTTAACATTTATTTGTTACATATTCATTTTTTTTCGCAAATTTTGGTTTGTTGTCTATCGTAAAAGAATTTAGGAAAACTCGTCCCCGGAAAACTTGTCTCCGGAAAACTCGTCTCCGGAAAACTCGTCCCCTTTTGCTAGGTAGGAAAACTGGCCCCTTATTGAATAAATATCGATTGAAAACACATTTTATGACCGTTCTTGAAGAAGGTATTGTCTGTAAAAGAGAATACACATCCCATAATATTTTTTAAAAATATTTTTACTTGTTTACTGTTGCTTTAAAAAAATTAAATTGATTTTTCTAAGTGTTCGTTTCCTACCTTGCTTTGAAAGTTTTTGGTCTTTCAACTTATTTTAAAGAGTTTATTTAGTTAAAAAAAAAAGTAATGTTGAGTGTTCCTTATGAACAAAACATGTCCGACATAAGAGGATCGCGTCTTCGGAGGATAATTGCTCAAAAATAAAAAATTAAAGAAAATATTAAGGTAGATATAGTTTTAAAACGAGCCCCCCCACCCTCCAAAAGAAAATAAATTTGTATAATTTTAGGAAATAATGCACATCCAATAATATTTAAAAAAATATTTTTACATGTTTATTGTTTTAAAAAAATTAAATTGATTTTTCTAGGTTTTCGTTTTCTACCTAGCTTTGTAAGTTTTTGGTGTTTAAACTTATTTTAAAGAGTTTATTTAATTAAAAAGAAATAACAAGTAATGTCAGACTCGACATTACTTAGTAAATAACTTTTAACAAAAAATGTCCGAAAATTAAAGAAAATACTGAGGTAGATATAGTTTTAAAACGAGCCTCCCCCACCCCCAAAAGAGAATAAATTTGTATATTTTTTAAGTACTACTGCACTAGTGCTCCCGAAATGACTTTTAAACGATACACTCCCCTCCCGATGTTAAGAATGGCTTTCGAAACAATAACGTTATTATTTCAGCGCATTACCAAAATTACATAAGACCGTGTTTTCTTTTTTGTTTTGTAATAACACAAGAATTATTTAAACTGAATTAATTCTTCTAAATAAAATAAATGCTTTATTTGATAATACGTGTTTTCTTTCTTTATTTTTGTTTCGTAATGACACAAAAAGTGTTAAAATTAGAGTATTTTTTAAATAAATATTTGGTTTCATTTTTCGTATCTTGCCTCCGTGATCAAGTTTATTTTTTTTAAGTAAACGTTAAAAATAATTTAAAAAAATGTTATGGGGGTGCATAGTCTCTTTTAAAAACAATATCTCCTTCAAGAACGGTAATAAAATGTGTTTTCAATCGATATTTATTCAATAAGGGACCAGTCTTCCTACCTAGTAAAAAGTGGGGAGTTTTTTGGGTACGATTTTCCAGGTTCGAGTTCTCCGGGTACGGGTTTTCCGGAGACGAGTTTTCCCGGGACGAGTTTTCCCGGGACGAGTTTTCCGGGCACCATTGTAAAAATGCCCTACAACTATTTATTTGAATTATTATTATTTTTTAAAAATAAATTTTGATTAATATTCAGTTCAGCCTTATGAATCAGACCGTGTTATTTTCTTGTCTGTTTCTAATAAAAAAAGGTTTAATTCATTATCAACAACCTGCATTTTTCAGCATATTTCGCTAGCCCCAAAGTGTATAACGTCACGTTCGATTGCGCAGGCCTTACTTTATTGGGAAACAAATGTATTCATCGACACAAGACGCAGAAAGCGGGGTGGGAGTGCGGAGGCTGAAATGTTTATTGCCTTTTATTAAAAGCATATCAATCGCTTTTTTTCTTGTGTCTCGACGGTTTGAGTCCGGGTAGAAAGCAGTTTTCGCAGTGGGTTTTTCTTTCCCATCCTTTTCCGAAACTCATCAACTCCTCGTTAGGATGTTTGATCTGGCTTGCCGACGACGCGAAGGGAGGAACACAAAAACGATTTCGCTTCACCCCCATTGGTTTTACGATCCCGCGGGACGACATGTCGATGGTCTCTCAAAGGGGGCGACACGAGTGAGAGAAATCAGAAACATTTCCCATTTGGAGGGTGTTTTTTTAGGAGGGAGGTGGGGGTCGAGTGTTGTAGAGGGGGTGATTTGAAGCCCTTTGCGACTTCAGTACGGGAGTGTGGTTGTGGTTCAGTAGGAACGAGACGTTTCTGTCCTCAACTGCTCCCCTACGCGCGTTTCCCGCCGATACGCGAAAGATCATCAGAAATTGTAAGAGATCCTGGGCGTGCCATATAGGCTCAGTAGTCACACACACACACACACACACACACACACACACACACACACACACACACACACACACACACACACACACACACACACACACTTACGCGCACGCGCGCACACATACAGTTCGAATGCTTACTAAACACTATCCTCGAGTGACTTCGGACCACCTTGTACTAGTGCGTGAGGATACATGTCCTTACAATCAATACTAATCAATAGGTACCCCCAACGAGCGCCACAGAATTACCTCCTCCTATATATGTAACAAGATATAACTTCAATATATGTTAATATTATCATAATTTTTATACTATTTAAAAATAATTCGTATTATTTGGACTCATCGGACTATTGTTTTCATCTGAAGAACCCGTGGCGCAGTGGTTAGAGCACTTGAAAAAGTGATAGTCTCATGAAGGTTGAAGGTTCAATCCTCAATTGTGGCGACCGAAAAATACAATTGCGAAATACTTAGAACCTCTATCCAGTCATGGCTGACAGAACAAGAGCATGCTACCCCCGTGACGTAAATAAAGGTTCCGCTCGAAATTCAGTCCAAATTCTCGAGCTCAACAGAAACATTCCAGAGTTTGACAAGATACACCTGAAGAAGATCGGAGGTTACATCGACCCAAACGTTGTGAAAATGACACCCAAGATGAAAACAGTAGTCCGATCCAAATAATACGAATAACCAATCCTCATCTCAAAAATTCAGAAACGTTAAAAGAATGAGCCTAAAATAAATTAATAGTAAATTTATAAAAACATTTTCAGCGTATGAAAATATTGAAAATGCGAGATCAAAATTGTGTTTACATTATCGACGCCATAAAAACACGTTTCCATGTGTCATCGATTTTTAACGCGTAGACACACCCGTGCTTAATAAATTTATCAAAAAGCTAAAAATGGTCAGATTTTCATGAAATTTTTTAAAATATTTGTTCACCTTTGAATCAATTTATATAAAAAATCTAATTTTTTGTAAAACATAAATGAAATGTTTTTCCGTGCGTATTCACCTCCTCCATGTATTTAATCTGACGAAATCCGAACAAAATATATTAGAATTGAGTAAAAATTGAAAAATATTATAAAACTGAAAAGTTGAAAAACATTTTAAATATTGATTTTTTTTATGTATAAACATCATCTTTTTTTTATTTGCTTACCCTGAATTCATAAATAGAAATGGAAATAAATTCAATTTTTATTAAAACAATTACGGTATTTCTCAATGTTATATTATATAATCAGTTGAAAACATTCGAAAAAATGTTTACATCCGTCAGTCTAGAAGACTGTGGGGTTGTGTCTGTATAGATTGTGGTTGAACAACATCTCTTGTGGCTGAATAAGCCCATCGTCGGTTGCAGACATCGTAGGTGAAGGTCACTGCGTCGTGTTTGTGATCAGTTGGATTTTTGTTGACTGGCCTTACTAAATAGTCTTTTAGTTCCCGTCCGTTTAGCGATGGACCTTTGCCAGTGGTTAGTCCTTTATTTACCACTATTTGTCACTAGATGTTGCAAATTTTAGCTTTTGGTTCTCAGTTAGTAGGGTCAATAAAAGTGTAATATCTCATGTCGCGTTTGTACCCGTCAATATAGCGGAGGTGATTACAAGCAAATTTTCCTTTTACCAGGAGTAACTCGAGGCCGCCGAGATATTATTCACATTAATGTTAATAATATATCTCAGCGGCCTCGAGTAAGTTCACCATAGAGAGTGTTTTTGGGATTCGTCCATTTTCTATGCGATGCACATGGCCTATCCAGCCTAGGCGTCTTTGGCGAAGGAGGGTGAACATGGAGGAGATACCAGCTTTTGCGAACAAGTCATTGCTTATATATATATTATTCCTTAATTGGAATTTTTTTTTTTTTTTTTTTTTTTTTTTTTTGACGAAGGCCAGAGGAAGTTGGCCGAAACGTTGTGAACCAATAAAAACAAACAAACAAACAACAACTAATAAAGATGAGACTAATAGTCCGAAATAAAAATAAAATTAACAAGTCATTGCTTCTTTGTCTTTCCAAGAAATTGCAAGAATTCTCCGCAGTCTACGCATGTGAAATGTGTTCAGTTTCCGTTCTTGTCCATGCTTCGCTGCCGCAAACGGGACGCTGATAACACAGATCATGTAAACTTCCACTTTTGTGGAGATGGGACGATATTTCTTTTCGCACACTCGAATAACAATTTGCA
>NC_136509.1:10577045-10632045 GCF_053919585.1 Euprymna scolopes | reverse complement strand
ATATAAATATAAATTAGCTGGGAGGGGGGGGAAATTGAAAAAAATTTTATAAATAATTTTTAAATTTTCAGGCGTTGTAGTTAAAGGAAAGAGAGAAAGAGAAAAATATAAATTAATGAATTATAAGTTACAAGTTTATTTTACTAATATAGAAATAGGTAAGAATATCAGTAAGTTAATCAAATAATAAAATTCATAAAATTATTAGGGAGATATTTATAATAAGTGAATAAAACACATACACACAGAAAAACACACACACAAATATACATGTAGAAGATACGTAACCAAATACAAATATATATAAACACATACATATGCACACATGTAGAAGATACGCACAAACACAAATACATATATATACATACATATACACACACACATATAAATATACACACATATAAATACATACATACACACACATATACATACATATACAAACACACACACGCACACACACATATATATATATGTGCACATATATATACACATATATATATATATATAAATTAGCTGGGCAGGGAGAGATTGAAAAAATTAATTTTTTGTTTTTAAATTTATTATTTATAGTTTTTTGAATTGTCGGGCGTTAAGTTGAAAGAAAGAAATGAGAAATAGAAGGGTAAATAGGTGAATTATACGTTATAGGTTTATTTAATAAAGTAAAAAACCTAAGGATATCAGTAAGTTAATTAAATAATAAAAATTAATATAATTATTAATAAAATGTAGATAGTAAGTAGATAACAAAAACACACAAATACATACACATGAGTACACATGTAAAAAAATACACACATCAATGGGGGAGGAGCATGTGCTTGAGTATATGTACAAACACAAATACGAAAAATATGTAAATAAGCTTCGTGTTAAAAAATATGATAATTATTATTGAAAGAATTAGTAAGAGGTAAATATAAGAGAAAAGCGTATTATATATGTTATATGTAGATGGTAAATTAAATAATTAATTAAAATAGAAGGTAAGTAAATGATTAGTTGTTAACAAGTAGATAATAGACCGAGAGGCAAGTCGAAGGATACCAATTGTAATAAGTACGTAATTGAAATAATAGAAATCGAGACCTAATTATGGAAATAGCCAATAAGAGACTATGGGGCGAGAACCTTTAAATAATGACATAAGGAGTGATTAAGGCAAAGGGGGGGGTACAAAAATGAGTTTGGTAAAGAGAGATGTAGCTAAAAAATGGTGGGATAAATAGGTGGGGGTTTTGTGGAGGGGTTCTTTTAAAATGAATGGGGGACTATATAGTTTAGGTTGTAAATAGGGTGTGTGTAATTCGTTAGTGTTAGATTTTAGGGGTGGGTTATAGTTATTATTAGAAGGGTGAGAAGTTGCTTAAGAGGTGGGATTTATAATGTTTACAATTAAGTGAGGTTTCAGTTTTTTTATTTAGAAGTTTATCTCTATCTCTAAAATTAGTAATCAGTAATTTTTCAGTTAAGCATAAATAACATGGGGAGTTTAGTGATTTACAGGTACTAGCTCTATTAAGAATTTCCCAGCTAATAATTGGGGTGAGGTTGTTTCGGGTAAGTAGTAGATAGTGGTTAGTTAATGAAGTACTATTTGGGTGGTTGGGGTTATTTAGGGAGCATTTATGCACTCTAAATCTGTCTTTGAACGTGGTGCTTGAGAGGCCAATGTAAAATATATATATATAAACGTACATATATATACATATAAACGTACATATATATATACATATAAACGTACATATATATATACATATAAACGTATATATATACATATAAACGTGTATATATATACATATAAACGTGTATATATATACATATAAACGTGTATATATACATATATATACATCTATAATTATACATCTGTATATACATATATATTTGTTTATATATTTATATCTATATATATTTATATATATGTTATAGATATATATTTATATACACAGATATATTTATATAGAAATGTATATAGTATACATATATATATATAATATATATATATAATATGCATATACATATAAGATACACATACATATAATATACATAAATATATAATATACATATATATGTATATAATATACATATACATATGTATACATATATATATAATATACACATATCTATAATATACACACATATATATACTATACATATATATATAATGTAAATATATATAATATATATAATATATATAACATAGATAATATATATAATATAAATATATTTTAATATACATATATATATAATATAGATGTATTTTAATATAATATACATACATATAATATACACATATATATAATATACAGATATTTTAATATATATATATATATATATATATATATATATATATATATATATAATGGTGCCCGGAAAACTCGTCCCGGGAAAACTCGTCTCCGGAAAATTCGTCTCGGGAAAACTCGTCTCCGGAAAACTCGTCCCTTTCCGCTAGGTAGGAAAACTGGTCCCTTATTGAATAAATATCGATTGAAAACACATTTTATGATCGTTCTTGAAGGAGATATTGTTTTTTCTTAAAATAGACTATAGCCCCCCCTAATATTTAAAAAAATATTTTTACTTGTTTAATGTTTTTTTTTGTTTTTTTTTTAAATAAAATCGATTTTCTAAGTGTCCGTTTTCTACCTAACTGGCTAAGTTCTTAGTGGTTTCACTTCTTTTAAAGCGTTTATTATGTTCATGCAAAGTTAATTACAAATTTTTTTTTGTTCTTATTTTAACGATGTTTTTGGAGTCATAAAAACAATAATAAAAAACAAAACCAAAAAATTAAAAAACAGGGAGCGATTCGATTTTTCGTTACTTTTTTGTTTTGGTTTTTAATTATGATAGTTTTTTTTGTTGTTATGTTTTTGTTTTCTCTCATACCAAATGCACTCATGCGTTATTTAAAATTATAATTTTATCAATTATCAACATTTATTGTCGTCCTGTCAAATTTTGCAAAAATTAACTAATAAATTAAAAACGAAATATTTTTTTTGGCGCGAGAGATGCCATGTGCTAACAGTCTCTCGTTAACTCATTTTTAATTTTTTTAAATTTTTACTTCAAAATTCTAAAATCAATCGTTAAGAGAAAAAGTAATCACTAAATAAATTTATTAATCAATTTTATTGAAAACTCCGCTATTGTTTATCAAGAATCTTTTTAATTTCATTTTTTGTTGGTTGTTTTTCGGAGGGAAATATAGTTTTTACCCCCCCCTACTCTCTGTCTCTAAATTATATTTTTAAAAATATTAAAATTTATTATTTTCTTTTTAAAACCAAATCTCCCTCAGTAATTTCTTTAATTTTCTATTTTTTAGCGATTATCAAGACCCCTAAGATGTGATGTACCGGACATTATTTCTCGTTCTCACGTAACACTCGACATCTTTTTTGTTTGTTTTCTGTGTTTTTTTTTCTTTCCGAATAAACGATTCCAAATAAATTAAACAACATAGTCGGCGAGGTAGAAAAATCGATTTTACCCTTTTATAAACAACAGTAAATAAGTAAATTCTTTTTATATTAATATAAAAAAAAATCCGGTCTCGTTTATGAACATAATAAACGCTTTAAAATAAGTGAAACCACTAAGAACTTAACCAGTTAGGTAGAAAACGGACACTTAGAAAATTGATTTTATTTAAAAAAAAAAAAAAAACATTAAACAAGTAAAAATATTTAAAAAAAAATATTATGGGGGCTATAGTCTATTTTAAGAAAAAACAATATCTCCTTCAAGAACGATCATAAACTGTGTTTTCAATCGATATTTATTCAATAAAGGACCAATTTTCCTACCTAGCGAAAGGGGACGAGTTTTCCGGGGTCGAGTTTTCCGGAGACGGGTTTTCCCGAGACGAGTTTTCCCGGGACGAGTTTTCCTAAATTCATATATAATATATATATATATATATATATATATATATATATATATATATATATATATATATATATGAATATACAATGAATATACACATATATCTATACGTGTGTTTAATTATACGAACATTATTGGCCTACATATGTGCACACATGTTTATGAAGAGATCTCTGCTTAGAGATCCTGCGTGGTCAGGCCAGCATACATATATATATATATATATATATATATATATATATATATATATATATATATATATATATATATATAACGTTATCAAAGAATAAATCTTTAACAAAGCAAAACGTATGATATTGATAAAAGCTAAACTTTATCAAACAATATATATGTATATACTAGCAAAAGTACCCATCGTTGAGTAGGTTCAAAAACAGCCTACAGAAAATGGACTCTGATTTATGAAAGTATGATAGATTATGAAAAGGAAGTGTTGTAAGGAGATACCTTCGAATTTGGGGGTATCAAAACCAAAGCAAAATGTGATGAAAGTAAAAATAAAATAGATAAACCTCATAATTTATTATACCATACTTGTTCACACTGAAACACTTATCACAATATTCTGTGGATCTATATTAAAAACCTTGTTAAACTTTGTGACATATTTCCATTCTATGTGTCTCGATATATCTTCTATCATTATATGTGATCAGTTTTCAACCATATAGGAGCTCATTCGTGATCAGACACACACAGACGTTCAGCTTAGATATGTGTGTGTGTGTGCGCGCGCGCGTGCACGTGTGTGTGTGTGTGTGTGTAATTAATTAAAAAAATGAGGAATAAAAGTGGTATATAACTTTATTATATCATCAAAACAAGAGGAAAAAGTTAAGGGGAAATTTAAAAAAATCTCTTTAGGCCACGGCATTTTCGAGGTAAAGGCTTCTTGTCTGAAGAGGAGAAGGTACATAATTATAGAAAATGTAAATCTAGGTAAAGAATGGCTTAATGGAATTTAGATATGAAATGAGAATTAAGGAATAGGCTAAAATGCTAAACAGTAAGTAAAAATAAGTACAACATAAGAAATACGGAAAATTCTGTCTAGCTTTTGCTTTATATTATATATATATATATATATATATATATATATATATATATATATATATATATATATATATATATATATATATATGTTTTTATTTGTTTTTATAGCGATACTTTCTTGCATGAATTCAAGTATTTATACGAAAGTGCATTTTTACCTAAATGCTTGTTGGGAATAATTTTCCCATTGACCTATCTGGTACCCCCTTTAATGGGGAGCGGCATATATTATTATTATTATTATTATTATTATTATTATTATTATTATTATTTTTTTTTTTTTAAATATAATTATCCACTGATACGTGTTTCGTCGTCCACGACTCATCAGAGTGGCTGAATCGCGCTCTCTCTCTCTCTCTATCTCTCTCTCTCTCTCTCTCTCTCTCTCTCTCTCTCTCTCTCTATATATATATATATATATATATATATATATATATATATATATATATATATATATATATATATTACGTTGGGACGATTAATCGAAATCGGAATCGGGAATCGGAAAAATCAGAGCTTTTGTGTTATCGGAATCGGGGAAATTTGAGTCTATTTTCCGATGCCAAAACCGATTTCTTTTAATTATCTTTTTTATTTTATTTTCTTTTTATAAAACGTCTTCCATTGCTTGTAGTGTTGATTTAAATTTCCAGTGAAACTAGAATCTCTAGATCACACCCTTACAGGTGTGTTTTTACATTTTAGAAAGTACATGCACATTTGGGATGTGTTTTTACAGTAATCGGGACAAAATAACACTTTTATAGTAAAATATTTAGAGATTTATTAAGAATCAGAATCGGAATCCGGTAAAACCTAGACAGAATTTTCCGTATTTCATATATATATATATATATATATATATATATATATATATATATATATATATATATATATATATATATATATATATATATATATATATATATATTAATTTTATTTATACAAACATTATGTTTGTATAAATAAAATTAATATACCTGCTCTGTTCACTCATTGAGCACTATTTTGGTAGACACATGTTGTTTCATTGGATGTACTTCTAGGAAACCAAACTCTACTGGCAATATATATATATATATATATATATATATATATATATATATATATATATATATATATATATAATGTACACTGGCCTGACCACGCAGGATCTTTAACTAGTGATCGATTTGTAAAGATGAATTTTTCTACATATTTAAAATCGAAGTTGGGTCTATAGCCACCCCCAAAAGTCACCACAGAATTCTCCCCTATATGTAAAACGATGTAACTTTATTATAAATTAATATTATCAGTATAACTTTTGTACCATTTAATAGAAGAGCAAAATAAACTAGTAATAATTAAAAAAAATTTTTTTCATCGTACGAAAATAATGAAATTGCGAGACGAAACTTGTGTTTACATAATTGGCGCTTTAAAATAACGTTCCCATGTCGTAAGCATATCGAACGTAAAAACATACCCGTGTTTAATAAATCTAGCAAAAATCAACTAATAGTCAGATTTTCGTGAAATTTTCGATACTTATCCATTTTAGAATGAGATTACATATAAAATGCAGTTTCCCTAAAATATACGAGGAAAAATATTTTTTTAATGCGTATCGCCCCCTATTTATTTTTTCGAAATTTGAACAAAATATCTATCGACATTTCTATTTATTAGGAAACATAAGAGTTCAAATAAGTAAAGCATATTTATTTTTTAAAAATTTAAATACACGTATTGAACAAAAAATTACCTGGAAGTTGCAATTAAAAAAATGATATAAATTTAGTATTATTATGTTTTTTTTAAATAGCGTTTTTTCGAATTAATATATACTATAATCAGTTGAACTGTCAAGAAAAAGAAACTTCCTAAAAATTAATTAATTTTTAAAAGATTAAACCGATTAAAATTCCATTATTTCAAAATGTTCCGTTATAACATAGATTTTTAATTTTTTTAAATATTAAGTTTTTACATAAACATGACTCTTGTCAGCTATTTTATCGCCAGATTAAAACCAATTTGAAAATATTATTGCCATGCACAAATATTAAGCATTTTGTAGCCCCCCTCATATTTTGTTTGTCTCTTTTTAGTGAACAAAATATGGAAGCCTCTAGGTAAGCAAATCCGTATTTCATATTTAATATACAAATGCTTATAATATTATTAATCATTAAACTGTATAAATCATAAAACCTAACAAAATTATAACAAAGATTAATTATTAATTGCAATTTGAAGAAGATAAACAAAGGTTTTAAAAAATCATTAAGTCGCTTCTGCTTTTCCATAGTTCGTATAGTTAACAGAAATCTGACGTCACGGAAACATGCGGTCCATTTTTCACAATCGTTTGGCAGACCCTATGGGTCTACTATGCTTTTGTATGAGTAATTCAGAAAGGAATGAATATTGTACCTATTTACAATGCCTCCCCACATGACAGAGTTAGACACCAGGGACGTTTTTTTTAACGTGGAGAAAAGGTACACAAATAAAAAAATTGTCTCAGTCGTGAAGGACCGCTCCTCCATTGAAAGAGAACATTGAATATTGCTGGTTTTTACATTGGATGTAGGGTAGGGTTAAGGTTAGGGTTAGGGTTAAAGGCGAGAGATATTCCAAATACTTGAGGATTATTATGACATCACCCTCCTCTCTGTGTGTTTCTCCCTCTCTCTCTTTATCTATCTGTTTTCCTCTCTCTCTTTTTCTATTGTAATCCAACATACAACTGACCCCCCCCCCCATTAACACGCACTTTTGTATAACACAACGTTTTTGTTCATCTCCAGCCATTTTAATCTCCTGTGAAAGGAAATCCGAAGTAGGCTTTTATCGTAAAACTAAACTAAATCCATTAATTGTGTCTAATCAGTCGAGGCTAGAAGAAAGACCCATGAGAAGTTGGGGGGGGGGGGGTTGTCGTTAAGAGTGGAAGTTGGCAAAGAAAGCGCGTGTTTTTTGTTTGTTTTTTTTTTTTTTAAATTCAGTAGGTAATCCGTAGATAAAAAAAAATGCGGATGACAGGGCAGCAGTGTGCACAAGCCGTTTTCAGTCACGCACTTAGGTAAATGGAAAACTGAGCCCACGTTTCATTTGAACAGGTTTTTATAAAATTTCATCAATCGCAAGAAATTTGTTGTTTCTTCTGACTTTATTCCATAATCACACACACACATACACACACACACACAGACACACACACAGACACACAGACACACAGACACACGCACACACACACACACACACACACACACACACACACACACACACACACACACACACACACACACACACACACACACACACACACACACGTGAGAATAATGGAAACACTATTCCGACGAGATAGATATGAAAAAAGTAACAGACAGTGTTATATGTTCATCAACGTTTCGTCTTTATTGTAAGACTTCTTCTGGATGAATAAATTGAAGAATATAAAATGCCAGTAGAATATTTGAAATTATATTTGTTGGGATTTGTCATAATATTCCATTATTTAGATACAATAAATCAAATCCAATCGCATCAAATATATACTGGTATTTTATTTTCTTCAATTTATCCGCCCAGAAGAAGTCTTACAATCAAGGCAAAAAGTTGATGGGTATATAACTTGCTTGATTTGTTCCTTATATATATATATATATATATATATATATATATATATATATATATATATTAGGCACCGCCAAAACTGGGGGGAGGGGGCAGGTAAGTACTTTTTAACGGACCGTCTTTTTAAAAATCTACCAACAATCAGGTAATTATCCAATCAATACGAAATTTTCAGCGGTTATTAAGAGAAGAATGAACTTTATAAAAGTGTCCTTATGTTTTATAAACGATATTTATATATATTTTTTTTGCTTACAAGCCCCCTCCCCTTGTTTTGAGAAGGTTCCAAATATGCTTAAAATAATCATCTGAAACTGAACAAAACATATTATGTTGTTGTAAGGGACGGGATTATAGATAAAAAAATAAAAAAAACTTGTTTGTATACCTTATTTTGATGTCTGAATATCAAAAATTCGATTGTGTTTGATTATCCCGCTTTTGAGTTTTGAAGTGTGAAATTTGGTGAATATGTTAAGTAAAATAATTAATTTAAGTTAAGCAAAACAAAAAAAAAAAAACAATAATTTTTAATATTTATACGAAAAAAGCCATTTTAAAATCTTTGATAAATAAATTAACAATTTCTTTTTAGCGAGCCGAATAATGCATGGCCATTATTAAACAGGGCATGCTTTGAAGAATCGATGCAAAAAAAAAAAAAAATTCGATAAATATTGTGCCCTTTGTGTTAAAAATATCATTATTTTTTCGATCCAGTTTGGAAACGTTTGCCGCCTTTCGACTACGGTGGACCAAACGCGCTGAAATAATTTTTTTTTATTCTGCTTTAAATTGACCCCCCCTTCCCATTTTGGAGAGCCTGGCCCCCACACACATACACATTAAAAACCAAGCTCATACAAATGGTCACCCATCTGGTACTGGCCAGCCTCAGCGTTAATAATGCATTGAAATTTTGGTCTTCCGTAGTTTGCTTTTTATCAAGTACAAATGTAAACAGAGTAATCACATCGACTCGAAGTAACTGGTTGCCTATATAAATAAGTGGAATTATTTGAAATCCAGATACTTATATTATAATATTTTTGCATATTCTCATAGAAAATCGCCCTAAATCTTAGACAAGAATTTTTTTTTTTTTACTATTTATATACGGTTTTTTGTGCAAAACAAAAAACACCAATTGTTAACTTTTGGGGAAAATTTAACATTTAAAATTTAATTAAAAATAGTAGAAAAAGTTTTACATTATTCTGCTTTCTATATGATAAAATTCAGGGTTTTATTTTTCTGGGGGGAAAAAAGTTACTCAGAAATAATGAATTTTAATGAATGTAATTTCGTTTTAAAATCAACAACAACTTGATTTTTCGGCCATTTTTGGCGGTGCCTAATATATATATATATATATATATATATATATATATATATATATATATATATATATATATAAGTGAACGTGTCTGTGTGTCTGTCTGTGTACATTTTCCTTCGCAATAACTGTTAATTTTCAGTCTACAGATGCGAAATTTGATATACTGGAAACTGAGATTTGGGAAAATCCATCTGATCGGTTTTCGGCCAGAAATTCGGCTGTTAAGGGGTGAAAGTTAAAGGATTTACCTTTGAGAACTCTACCAAGCTCCTCCGACAATTTTGGGTCACAACACTTGAAATTTTAGATATAGGTTCCTTAGACATGAATCTAACTTAATAATACAATTTGAGCCCAAAACAATAAATTTTAAGGGGTCATAATAGGGGTCAAAGTAAAAAAAAATTGACCTCTGTGGTTTCTACCAAATAACCAAGACAATTTCTGGTCGAAACATTTGAAATTTGACATAAAGGGTATTCAGAGATGGGGCAAGCTTTTTAATCTCTTTGGGTCGAAAATTTGTAGTTATCAATATATAAAGATATGTATGTTTGCATGTTTGCCTAAAACTTTTGCCAGAGGCAACGGATTTTACCAAGATCAGTATCGTTTTAAAGTTCGACGTTTCAGACGACAAATATCGAAAAAATTGGCTAAAAACATTAATATCTTCATCATCACCTGGGAACTTTTCGCCGATATTTTCGAAAGTCATCCTCTCCTTTGGATTGTCTAGCCTTAATTTAAAAAAATTAAATTCCGGTTTGGCGGTGGTCGTAACAGCAAAGACCTCAGCTTTTCCCCCGTTCTTTTCCTCCTTTTCGGTACGGGTTCGAGCCTGCCTTCCTACTACCACTTTTTTATTTTTTTTGCTCAACAGACACATCCAAACATCCGGACAACGCCGGGCACCCATGCTAGTATATATATAAAAGTGAACGTGTCTGTGTGTCTGTGTGTGTGTCTGTGTGTGTGTGTGTCTGTGTGTGTGTACATTTCCCTACGCAATAACTCTGTCAATTTTCAGTCTGCGGACTCGAAATTTGATATACAGAGTACTGAGATTTGGGAAAATCTATGTGATCGGTTTTCCGCCAGAAATTTAGCTGTCAAGGGGTTCAAAGTTCCACGATATGACATTTGAGAACTCTACCAAACTCCTCTGAAAATTTTGGATCTAAACACGTAAAAATTTAGATATAGGTTCCTTTGACATGGATCTAACTTAATAACTTGAGCCTAAAACAATAAATTTTAAAGGCTCATAATAGGGGTCAAAGTTAAAAAAAAATGACCGTTTTTTTTGCTCAACATACACCTCCAAACACCCGAGCAACGCCAGGCTGAAATGCTAGTCTATATATATATAATAGTGAATGTGTGTGTGTTTGTGTGTGTGTGTGTGTGTGTGTGTGTGTGTGTGTGTGTGTGTGTGTACATTTCCCTACACAATAACCCTGTCAATTGTCAGTCTACAGACTCGAAATTTGATATACAGGGCACTGAGATTGGAGAACGTCTTTGAGATGGGTTTTCGGTCAGCAATTTGGCTATTAAAGGGTCAAAGTTCAATGATTTGACCTTTGAGAACTCTAGCTAACTCCTCCGAGAATTTGGAGTATAAGCACTTGACATTTTAGATATAGCTTCCTTGGAGATGGATCTAACTTAATAATTTTATTGGAGCCCAAAACAATGAATTTAAAGGGGTCATAAAAGGTGTAAAATTAAAAATAAAATTGATTTTTTTTTGCTCAGCATACACCCCCAAACTCCCGGGCAACGCCGGGCACCCATGCTATATTTCTATAAAAGTGAACGTGTCTGTATGTCTGTGTGTGTGTCTATCTGTGTGTCTGTGTACATTTTCCTTCGCAATAACTCTATTAATTTTCAGTCTACAGACTCGAAATTTGATATACAGGGTACTGAGGTGTGGGAAAATGTATGTGATTGATTGTCTGTCTGAAATTTGGCTGTTAAGCGGTCAAAGTTCAACGATTTGACCTTTGAGAACTCTACCTATCTCCTCCTACAATTTGTGGTCCAAACACTTGAAATTTTAGATATAGATTTCTTGGACATGGATCTTACTTAAAAACTAGATTTGAGCCACAAAACAATAAATTTAAAGTGATCATAATAGTGGTCAAAGTTAAAAAAATTGACCGTTATTTTTTGCACAGCATACACCTCCAAACACCCGGGCAACGCCGGGCACCCATGCTAGTATATATATATAAAAGTGAACGTGTTTTGTGTGTGTGTGTGTGTGTGTGTGTGTGTGTGTACATTTCCCTACGTAATAACTCTCTCAATTTTAAGTCTACAGACTCGAAATTTGATATACAGGGTACTGAGATTTGGAAAAATCTATGTGATTAGTTTTCGGCCAGAAATTTGGCTGTTAAGCGGTCAAAGTTCAACGATTTGACCTTTGAGAACTCTATCAAATTCCTCCGACAATTTTGGGTCTAAACACTTGAAATTTTAGATATAGGTTCCTTAGACATGAATCTAACTTAATAATACAATTTGAGCCCAAAACAATAAATTTTAAGGGGTCATAATAGGGGTAGAGTTAAAATAAATTGACCTTTGTGGTCTCTACCAAATAATCCAGACAATTTCTGGTCTAAACATTTGAAATTTGACATAAAGGGTATTCAGAGATAGGGCAAGCTTTTTAATCGCTTTGGGTCGAAAATTTGTAGTTATCAATATATAAAGATATGTATGTTTGCATGTTTGCCTAAAACTTTTGCCAGAGGCGACGGATTTTACCAAGATCAGTATCGTTTTAAAGTTCGATGTTTCAGACGACAAATATCGAAAAATTGGCTAAAAACATTAATATCTTCATCATCAACTGGGAACTTTTCGCCGATATTTTCGAAAGTCATCCTCTCCTTTGGATTGTCTAGCCTTAATTAAAAAAAAATTCAATTCCGGTTTGGCGGTGGTCGTAACAGCAAAGACCTCAGCTTTTTCCCCCGTTCTTTTCCTCCTTTGCAGTACGGGTTCGAGCCTGCCTTCCTACTACAACTTTTTAAAAATTTTTTTTGCTCAACAGACACATCCAAACACCCGGGCAACGCCGGGCGTAAATGCTAGTATATATATAAAAGTGAACGTGTCTGTGTGTCTGTGTGTGTGTGTCTCTGTGTGTGTACATTTCCCTACGCAATAACTCTGTCAGATTTCAGTCTGCAGACTCGAAATTTGATATACAGGGCACTGAGATTTGGGAAAATCTATGTGATCGGTTTTCCGCCAGAAATTTAGCTGTCAAGGGGTTCAAAGTTCCACGATATGACATTTGAGAACTCTACCAAACTCCTCTGAAAATTTTGGATCTAAACACTTTAAACTTTAGATATATATTTCTTGGACATGGATCTACATTAATAACTTGATTTGAGCCTAAAACAATAAATTTTAAAGGCTCATAATAGGGGTCAAAGTTAAAAAAAAATGACCGTTTTTTTTTTGCTCAACATACACCCCCAAACACCCGGGCAACACCGGGCACCCATGCTATATTTCTATAAAAGTGAACGTGTCTGTATGTCTCTGTGTGTGTGTGTGTCTGTTTGGGTGTGTACATTTTCCTTCGCAATAACTCTATTAATTTTCAGTCTACAGACTCGAAATTTGATATACAAGGTACTGAGGTGTGGGAAAATGTATGTGATTAGTTTTCGGCCAGAAATTTGGCTGTTAAGCGGTCAAAGTTCAACGATTTGACCTTTGAGAACTCTATCAAATTCCTCCGACAATTTTGGGTCTAAACACTTGAAATTTTAGATATAGGTTCCTTAGACATGAATCTAACTTAATAATACAATTTGAGCCCAAAACAATAAATTTTAAGGGGTCATAATAGGGGTAGAGCTAAAATAAATTGACCTTTGTGGTCTCTACCAAATAATCCAGACAATTTCTGGTCTAAACATTTGAAATTTGACATAAAGGGTATTCAGAGATAGGGCAAGCTTTTTAATCGCTTTGGGTCGAAAATTTGTAGTTATCAATATATAAAGATATGTATGTTTGCATGTTTGCCTAAAACTTTTGCCAGAGGCGACGGATTTTACCAAGATCAGTATCGTTTTAAAGTTCGATGTTTCAGACGACAAATATCGAAAAATTGGCTAAAAACATTAATATCTTCATCATCAACTGGGAACTTTTCGCCGATATTTTCGAAAGTCATCCTCTCCTTTGGATTGTCTAGCCTTAATTAAAAAAAAATTCAATTCCGGTTTGGCGGTGGTCGTAACAGCAAAGACCTCAGTTTTTTCCCCGTTCTTTTCCGCCTTTGCGGTACGGGTTCGAGCCTTCCTTCCTACTACCACTTTTTTATTTTTTTTGCTCAACAGATACATCCAAACACCCGGGCAACGCCGGGCGTAAATGCTAGTATATATATAAAAGTGAATGTGCCTGTGTATATGTGTGTGTGTGTATTTCCCTACGCAATAACTTTGTCAATTTTATGTCTACAGACACGAAATTTGATATACAGGGTACTGAGATTTGGGGAAATCTATGTGATCGGTTTTCAGCCAGGAATTTGACTGTTAAGCGGTCAAAGTTCAACGATTTGACCTTTGAGAACTCTACCAAACTCATTCGACAATTTTGGGTTTGAACACTTGAAATTTAGATATAGGTTCCTTGCACATAGATCCAAGTTAATAACTCGTCCAAACAATAAATTTTAAGGGGTCATAATAGGGGTCAACTTAAAAAAAAAAATTGACAGCTTTTTGCTTTTTTGCTCACCATACACCTCCAAACACCCGGGCAACGCCGGGCCTAAATGCTTGTATATATATATATATATATATATATATATATATATATATATATATATATATATATATATATGTACACGACTTGCCTTCAATATGTTTCCGGATATTTTTAATAGGGTCATTTTTATTGATAGTACATACATGAAACTCTAGTTCCTTTTGAAGTGATCTCCTCCGGCTGCAATGCATATGTTGGACCCTTCCAACAACTTCTGGAAGGCCATATGGAAGTCCTTTTTTTTACACGGTGGTCACCACTTATAAAGGCCCGGAAGCCACTCGGGGATAAGGGTTAGTGCAAGTACAGTACGTTAGTGTGGAGATTTAATGAAGTGTTTACTTAAGAGGGCGGTTCATTATGAATTTGTTTACGTTTTAGAGAAAACACATCCAAGTTGTAGTCCGGTGGGAAGCAGGCAGACGGAACAGAGTTCCACAGGCGTGCAGTTCTAAGAAAGAAGCTTTGTTCATGGAATCTACGTTTTAATTTAGGCACAGATAAAGAGTGGGGGAAATTTTTCACGGTGGATTCAGCTAGACGGGTGTTTTTCGTGAAAGATTGGCGAGGGGGGGACCAGAGATTGGATTTCAGACGAGCACCTGCCATGGAAATAACGATAAAACAAGGATAGGCTCGCAACTTCTCTTCTGTGGGAGAGAGGTTGCAGGGTAGAGAAAAGGGCATTCCCCACTAAGCCACAAAGTCTATTTTGTACTCTGTCAAGGCAGGATAGGCTGTTTTTAGCAGCTCCTGCCCAGATGTGGCAGCAGTATTCCATCCTTGGACATACTCGGCTTTTATATAGGTGGTGTGAGCTTGGCGGTCTCTTTCATCTCCTCAAGTGTCTTATACCGACAGCATCCAAGTTTTTCCTTGAGTTTAGGGAATAACCAAAAGTCACAGGGAGCAAAGACTGGGTAATAGAGTGGGTGAGGAACTGTCTTGATGCCGCTCGTGGTCAAATAGAAAAAGACAGAGTTGTGGACTGGTGCATTCGCTCAAATCTTCTACATCTTCAGTTCCTAGCTAATAATTGTATGTACAATTTCCACACTGACATCAAACTGTGTATTCATTGACAGTTCTTATCCATAAAATTCTTTATTTGGCCGACCAATTCTGGTGTTCCGATTTCCTTACTCCTCCCACAAATCTCATCAGCCCTCACAGACTCTCTGTCGTCCTTGAATCTCTTATGCCACTAAAAAACTGATACTCGATGTAAGATGGTCCAAAGCAATCTGAAGTGTTCCATACACTTCTGTAGCATTTTTCCAAGTTTACAACAGAATGTTATTGCAAATCGTTGTTGTAAAATGTCGTCACATCAAGATTTCATTTTTGAAATTCGCCGACTATTACAATCAGATTTTAGTTGGGTGTATTTTAATAAGTTGTTGCTATTCCCGAATGCGATGTTATTAATAGTGGAGTGCTGAGTTATAATGTAAGATGCTTCAAGACTTTTTAATTAAAAAAAAATTGTTATTGTGTTGTACAATTTTTGTATTATCAACAAAAACTTGTCAAAGATTGGAGGGGGGACAGTTTTGTTCTTTTATTAAATGTTCATATATGGCGCTGGTGTTGTTTAAATGCATAGTAAGTCAATGTATTTGATAATGTCTCTTTGAATGAAAGAATGCTGCTTAAATATACCAATATATATATATATATATATATATATATATATATATATATATATATATATATATATATGTACGTATGTATGTATGTATGTATGTATGTATATATAGTAGTAAGTTATAAAAATATATATGGCACGCTAGGATTCGTCAGGCTTATGCATAGCCTGACGAATCCTAGCATGGATGAAACGCGGAATATTCTGTGTAGCTTAATTGCCATATATAATTTTATAACTTACTACCTAGCTCTACCTATGTATTGAGCACTGTTGAAGTAAATACTTAAAGTTTACGCATAAAATTATACTTTTTTCTTTCTGGGGTTCTTTAACTTACGCACACAATAGAGATCCCTAGATGTAAAAGATATTTCTACACCAGTAGTTTCTTCCCCAGAACCGCTAGACTTTGGAATTCTATTCCAGGTCCCTGCTTCCTGAACTGTACTGACGTGCAGAAGTTCAAGTGTAACATGAACAGACATCTTGCTGCCCAAATCCCCACATAGTACCCCAGTAGATGTTACCCCTGATAGTAGCCCCCTCTACACCAAAGTGGCAATGTGCCTTGTTTGGGGTGAAAATGTAATTAAAAAAAATAATTTATGTGAGTAAATGAAATAGTCATATATATATATATATATATATATATATATATATATATATATATATATATATATATATGATGAAAATAATGGAAATAGTATTCCGACAAAATAGAGAAAATAAAATTTTTATTTTCTCTCTCTCTCTCTCTCTCTCTCTCTCTCTCTCTCTCTCTCTATATATATATATATATATATATATATATATATATATATATATATATATAGTAATTGCTCTGAGAAAGCCGTGTAGAGTGAAATTCCAACTTGTCACTGTAAGTTAAAGAACTCCAGAAAGAAACAAATTGAAATTATTTTAAGTACTCTTGAGATATAAAACGAGACAAAACAAAGTTGTTCCCCACTTTTTTTTCTTTCTTTACAACTCAAATTTGATGCATCAAGCCTGATAAGGAGAGGAAACAGTCTGCAAGTTTTTCGGCGCCTCACACAAATTAAGTCTTAATTGCGCTCCTCTCGACTGATAAGGAAATTCCGAGTCAAATCTTTGCTGAAATCTTCACTCGAAAAAGTCAAACTTTTTATTTACTTTTCTATCAGGCGCGATAAAGAACACATTTTCTTTCTTAAAAAAAATTGGACGTTTCGAGTCGTTTTATTTTCAAATAATTATGTGACCCCATTGAACTTTTTGTTTATCATTCGTTGTTTTTGTTTTCTAATTTCCCTGATTTCTTGGAGGTTTTAACTTGGTACTTGATGAATGACTGCAATTTATGAAAGAGAATTCAACTATTTGAGAGAAAGCGAAAAATACATCCAGTGTTGATTTCTATTATTATTGTTCTACAAGTACTTCCAAGGTTTTGTTTTAATTAGAATTGCGAGTAAAATATTTATAGACAAAGTACTAAATAAAATTCACCCTTTCATTCATTTACTCATTTTTTTAATAAGAAATTCGCTGGGAAATTTTTACTTGATACTTTTATTCAAAACCGTTTTACTCTAAATTCTAGAATAAAAATTCTAAATAAAAAAAAGATTAAGTTTATAAACCAAAGATTCAAATTTGTAAACCGAAGTGCTGCTACAACGAGGTGCCTTCATTAAGTTTCCAGACTTTATTTGTATGGGCATTTGTTTTTGATAGTACACACATGAAAATCCAGTTTCCTTCGAAGTAAGAAGGAAGGTGTTCAACTGAGCTTCAATCTATGGTCCCCCCCCTCGCCAAACTTTCACAAGAAACACTCGTCTAGCTGTACACACTATCTAATTCCCCCCCACTCTTTATCTGTGCCTAAACCTAAATGTAGATTCCATGAACAAAGCTTCTTTCTTAGAACTGCACGCCTGTGGAATTGTCTTCCGTTTTCCTGCTTTCCGGCTGACTACAATATGGTTGTGTTCAAGTCTAACGTAAATAAGTTCTTGATGAGCCGTTCTATATAAGTTATCAAATTTACCAAATTTTCATTACTAATGATTACTATATTGCCCAATGTCTACTGTACACTCTTTAACCCTTATCCTTGAGTGGCCTCTTGGCCTTGATAAGTGGTGATGCCTATGTAAAAAAAGTACTCTCTTCCGGCTGCAATGCACTTGTAGCGTTCCAACTACTCTAGAAGGCTTCATAGAAGTACTCTTGTGTGAGCGTATCAATGACCCTCATCACAGCCTCATTCATCTCCTCAATTGTATTATAAAGACAGCCTCTAAGGTTTTCTGTTGCTGTGATACTTCACTTATGATGATGTGGACGGCACATAATACTTGGAACGGTTGTACAAAGTCTATCACAAGATGATAATAAAAACACATTTACCTTTTTGTTGTAAGGAATGACGACACGAGAAAAAGTTACAAACATAGTTGGTTGCTTTATTCTTCAATCGACCGATCGGTGATGAAAGGAATTCAAACTTAGATTTACCTGATCTATTTCTCCCCCCCCCCCCACCTCGCTTTTAAGGGGCTCTCCTGTCCAACTGTTTCTCTCTCATAAACTCTTCCTAACTTCGAATTCTCGGATTCCTATATTGAGAAATCTCCTTTGTTTATGACGCCAGAAGCGTGTTTACGAACGTGACTATATCACGTTTTCTACACACGTCTGTCCAACACACTTTTGGCAAACAAAGAATCCTCAATTCTAATTCTAACCTATTTTTAAACAATATATTTGTACTCGCACCGCCCATTCGTTTAACTGACATATTCAATATCCAATATTCTAAAAGAATGGACAATCGACCCTTTTTCCGACATAAACAATATTTAACTATTTCTAATAGGGTTAACAATGGCTGAATTTCTAATATTCCATTTTCCATTATCTTTAACACTTGATTACAGTGTTCGATTCTAACCTTATCCTAATATCATTTTCAATTATCTAGTATGTCTTCTTACTTACATGAGAAAGGGGACAGCCATTTTATGTAACATTCTCACTCCCTATGACCAAATCCCTATGGTGGCTGAGTTTTACATTAATAACGGTTATAATAGAGCTGTGTTGGAGCGTTTATTATGTAAATAATCCTGGGCAATTCTCAGTTGCCTTGCTGGCATCATTTGTTTAGTCAATGACGCAAACCGAAATAAAAAAAATAGCCTCAGCTAAGATTGATAATAATATATTGATACTAATATTGTTTTGCTAATAAAACCATGTAATACGAGAGAATGATTATAAAACATTTGGGTTACGCTGAGGGAAGTACATGACCTTGAGGTCATCCTCCCAAGGTTTTGTCGAACATGAGAACTACCTCGGTAGAAAAGTACCTGACCAATGTCTCACAGACTCCCTGCTTTCCTTGAATCTCTTATGCCACTCAAAAACAGATGCTCGATTCATATAAGATAGTTGAAAAAGCAGGCTGAAGCATTCCATTCCTTTCTGTGGTATTTCTCTCTAAGTTTAAAATAGAATTTTATTGCATATTGTTCATCAAAAGTGTCCTCACGTCCAGATTGCATTCTTGAAATTCACCAGCTGTGACAATCAGGCTTTTGTAGGATGTATTCCAATTCTTGCTGTAGCTGTTCGTTTGAACCTTAAATCATAAAAAAAGTTATCAGTTATCTCATTATCATAACAATAACATATTGAATTTTCAAGAGTCTATGACAATTTTAAAGTCTGGAAACTTATGGGAGGTATCTTGTATATACTCGATTTAATGAGTAAAGATCTGATTAGAATCAAACCAATTATAAATAAATTCTTACAACTACATGAATATGAATTAAACTTGTCTTAAATGAATAAAAAATCAACTACATATAAAGCCCAAAACACAATGCATAGCAACATTTGGCCAAGAGTTGCTTGTTGCTCCCTATCCAGCCTTGAAAGAGTTCACAACCGGATTCGAATCCTAGTAGGTGATGTCCTTTTCTCTTCCCTGCAACTTCTTTCCCACAGAAAAGATGTTGCGAATTTGTCTCTGCTCTTTCTCTATTTTCATAGCAAGTGCTCGACTGAACTCCATTTTATGGTCCCCCCCTCGCCAGACTTTCACAAAAAAATATTCGACTAGCTACAACCACAATAAACGATTTCTCCCACTCTCTAACTGTGCCTAGATCTAAACGGACACTCCATAAAAAAGCTTCTTTCGCAGAACTGACGACCCGTGGACCACTGTTTTACTGTCCTGCTTCCCAGTTGAATACAACATGGTAGCCTTCAAATCCATTGTAAACAAATTCATGTTCAGCCGTCCCCATAAAAAATAAAATTCTACCCAATTAACACCATTAATGATTACTACACTGCCACCTCATATTCACTAACACTTATCCTTGCGATGCTTTTGATCCTTGATAAGTGGTGACTCACACAAAAAACCCCAACAGAAATGGGGTCTGCATTACCTAAACTTATTTATTTAAAAACAGATTTTGGTATTCGGTTGATACCTATTTTATTTAAGGAAGACAAAGACTATCTATTCGTCATCATAATGATCACCACAATTTGAAGATGAGTACAATTACTAAATATCGCATTTATTTATTATATTTAAAAATCCGATTTTCATTGTATTTTCTAATTGTACGTATCTTATTATCCCCCCTTCATCTAGGAGGTTATGTTTTCAATCAAATTTTACTATGATTGGTTATTTATGTACAGATTTACGTTAGCACCGCTTGTCCAATCATCACGAAACTTAGTCGAAAGATCTACTTTAGTCTAACTTAGCACTGATTCACTTTTGGAAATCCCAGGTTAAAGTTCAAGGCCACAGAAAAAGTAAATAAACTTTTTGGCAATAACTTCGATTCTGTGCATCATGGACACTCACTACTTGGCCCATATTTTAGTAACAAACTCACACGTCTTTTATTGACTTTTGACTTCATCTTTGAAAAGCCAAATCAAGGTTGAACTTTTGACGAAATTTATACTTAAATTTTTCTTAATGTTATGGATGTATCTAATGTACATCTTTTGATTATTAGGCGAAGGTGATGTTTACCTCCCTCCTACGGCGGGATAATATGACACAAGGTCAAGTAAGTGGGGTTCGATGGAATAGAGGAAAAGTTCTCTAGTCTTAAAATTGGCTGGACAAACCCATCATCGTTCTCCAATAGGAATATCTAAAGTGATTAACAATAACTTAACCTCTTTTCACGATAAAGACAAAGTATGAACTTTTAAAAACTGAGCCAGAACAAAGGACTTTACACCCCAGGCACCAGAAAACAAGAATTCATCTCAATAATGGTCGTGATTCTGGTGGTTTTGGAACAGAGGTTAAAGCCAGGCGGAGGTATCCAGTTCCACAACCGACTTGCATTCTTATTAGTGTTGTCTCGGTTTTATTATTATTTTGTTTTACTAAACGTTACTCTCAAATAAAATATCTTGAGAAGTTTTGAATTTTAATTCTTGAGGACATTGTTTTTTGTTTCATTTCTTAAGACTTCCACTGAAAACATGGAGGGGACAATTCAAGAATTGCTTAGCATTTTTCAAATATTTTCTTCGAAAATGTTAAAGTTCCGCATAACTTTTTCGTAAAAGTAAAAAAGAAAATCGACTAAATTAACACATAATACAAAATAAACCATCAATTATTCAAGCCAAAAATGTACAGTTTATCTGAGAAAAGAAAATTCTGAAACGAATGAAAATTTTTACTACATGAAAACAACTTTTTTTTTTTTACAAAATTTAAACTTTCGTAATAAATGAAAATATTCATTAAAATTAGTTTTTTATTAGTAAAATAGTTTCCATTATTGGAATTATCTCCCCCTGTCCCGAGTAGAAGTTTGCAAAAACTAAAAGTAAACGATTCAACACGAAACAAAGCCTAAAATGTCGAGGCAAACATGAAACGAAAACGAACTGTGCGGTTATTGAAGATCTTTCAACACCCAAACCGTGCCAGAAAAGATTTTATGTATTTATTTTTGTTTACTTGCCTCCCCACGAGGGCAGAGTTAGACACAAGGCCAGTTTTTAATGTGAGGCGGAAACCAGTTCCCTAAAATGGGGCACTCTGTTTAGTAACAAAACTAAAAAAATATATTAGTCATGAAGGATTTCTCTTCCATTAACCGAGACCAAAAAACAGAACAGATGCTACACTTTGATCCTTTGTCAGAAAAGTTACTCTCTCCTGAGATTATCCTATATCTCTGCAAAGCCACCTTGGCACATGAGCGCAGGTGTACCTAGCAATAGTCTCTCCTTAGACACTATTGCATCTCAATGGCGAGTTGTTGTTTGTTTTTTGGTATGACTACTAAAAGAAAAAAAAAAAGAAAAATGTCCGCCATCTCGTAAATATTATTTTACCGAACAGTATAGATTTACGCACGCCCGTTCTACTGTGGATATCTTAATTTAATGTTTCTAATGCTTACTCTTTACATTAGATAAGGCATGAATGTCTTCTCATGAAAATTAGTTCGTACGTAATGAACGAATGTTTAATACGAACAGGAAATTCCCCGGAATGAGAAATATATTGAATCAACAAATATGTTTTGATAAAGCTGATATTTTTCTGCACAGCGCAAAAAATTAGTTTTTTTTTAAAGAAAAACCAATAACACTCAGCAAATATGAATTTATTTACATTTCTATGAAAATAGTGTGCATTGTATTTGAAATATAATAAAATAAATCAACAAGTACAAATAAATACTCAGAAAGTAATATTGTGCTACATAGTTCAATACAAATAATAAAATCATATTGTAAAATAAATCTTTAATTTACTCTTGCAGTTCTGCATCCCTTGACAGACAATGTTCTTTTTTGCCCCGTTCCTATCGAATGTTCTCTTTTTTACGTAACGTTTCTCTGACTTGTTTCGAAATTACTACGAGTTCCTTTCTCCCACCATTACAACAATTATCATATATTATTATTATTATTATTAGTATTAGTATTAGTATTAGTAGTAGTAGTAGTAGTAGTAGTAGTAGTAGTATATTTGAAAACGAGGCCATATCATAGGGAGTCCATTCTCATATTTTTTCTTGAGTTGCCAGATTGGTCTTTTTAAAGCCAAATTTCGCGAATTTTGCCTTTTTTAAAAAGCAGCTTGGCCTTCAAAAATTGTATTTGGCCTTTTTTAAAGCGTAACATACAGACTAACTAAGGAAGTAACAAGCAGAATATTATATAGGTAATTAGATTCTTCTAAGCCCCCCCCAAAAAAAACATACGTCCTCGATGACCGTATATTTACACAATAACCATACTCTAAAGCAACAAAACAGTATAATGCAACAACGTCACGCTAAAGGATGTCGTGTGCTAAACTACAATACCTGCCAATATGGTCTATTGGTACCGCATAAGGCTGAAAGGAATCAATACACATCAGTGTCGACACACTATCAACATGTTCAAAAGACTGTGTTCAAAACGGCTGACCGAGTGTGGGTAAAGGCTCCACATGAACGATGTGACACAAGGTATGGAGTGGGACATGTAATCGAAATTACCAGCAGATCACAGAACATATCAGCCGACTGAATGCCAAGATCTGCGAATCAGAACATAACCAGTCCCGCCGACGGTCTGTTCTGACATGTCTTCAGAGTATGTAACAATTGAAGAGTGGTCAGTATTTACCACTCTCCCATCGCGAGAGGATGTGACACAAGGTCGGAGGGTGGGAAAATGGGCCAGCGCACCGAGAGTAACGGTACTCTGGCCCTGCAAAAATAAGTCTGAGCAGCCCCGTCGTCATTTCACGATAAACTTGCTCCTCGTGAAAGCTGAGAGGCATGGCCTGAGAAAGTAGACCTCTTAAGGCTACGCAGAACATTTTGCATCAATCCGACAGCAAAAAGCCAATCGAAATGATCAAGTTTCTGTCGGATTGATTTGTCGAGGTTTGAATCTCGACTTGCGTGTACTATGAAAGTATACTGATCAGCATTCAACATTCTACAAGTATTTTAATGGTGAATGCTCTGGCGAACTGCAGACACTTGTGTCCCCACGACGTAGACACCCTCGACAAACCCGACAGGCAGCTAAATCCCACCCCCACACAGTAGAGATCCCTAGATGTAAAATCTTTCTACTCCAGTAGTTTCTTCCCCAGAACCGCTAGACTCTGGAATTCCATTCCAGGTCCCTGCTTCCCCAACTGTACTGACATGCAGAAGTTCAAGTGTAACGTGAACCGACATCTTGCTGCCCAAATTTCAACATAGTACCCCAGTAGTTGTTGCCCCTGATAGTAGCCCCCTACACCAAAGTGGCAATTTGCCTTGTTTGGGGTGAAAATGTAATAAAAAAAAAAAAAATAAAATAAATAAATAAATGCAGGTGGTGCCCTTTCGATGACACTTCGAATGAAGATCCAGTGACCATATCGCCGCGAAAAACACACATCGCAAAGACAACCTCTCGAATGTTGAATATGTGATCATAGGGTCAGGAGGGACTGTAATAGTAATACGACAAATAACCGCACCTCAAAGAAGCAAAAGGTCTATTCTCTTTGCTACCAGCGCGAGGAAACCAAGGAAAGAGGAAGGCGCAACAGTATGACGTGTTTGATAGAGAAAGACAAGATAATTCACGTGAATCGGCGAGAGTTACTGAACATAAAGAGGGGCGAAACTCTAAGAGAAAGAGGCAGTATTTCGATAATGCTTGATCAGTAAATTATAATTTTCCAAACTCTACGAAAGAATGACATTATGTGAATGGCTTTAGATGTGGTACTATTTGCTAGTACCACTGGTCGTCGTGGTCCCCCACCACCCCCGCCATGGCCGGGAGGTGATTTGATCACGCACGAAGCGATACATAAGAAAAAGGGAACCACAATGCATTTTCGATTCCCTCGATCTCTTCATTCTGACGGCCATGGGGTAAGACGCACACTTTTGTCTCTCTAGTTAAGAGATAGTTAAGGAGTTAGTTAAGATGTAGTTAAGGAGTTAGTTAAGAGGTAGTTAAGGAGTTAGTTAAGAGGTAGTTAAGGAGTTAGGTTTAAATTAATAATTGTCGCCGATTATTTTCTTTTGTAAAATATTGTAATATATTTATGTGTAAAATAAAATAGTTAAGATCTTATATATTGCAATTGTGTTGCGTGTTGTGTTGTGTCTACCTTAAATGTCGAAGCGGTGCCTGAAGACAATTCCAGTCAAAGGAACACCAACCCGAAGAAGATTCCAGCTAGAATTGATGTCATCCTGAGAGAGTAAAGGAGCCAGCCACACCCAACATCCCAGGTAATCTTTTACTCTCCCCTCGAATAAAAAGACGCCTAACCCTAACCCTAACCAACAGATCCTATTGACTGGCCCATTGTCACAGTATGGCACCGTTTCCAAGATTTTAATATAGCACATTGCGTCGGTCACACTATTGACCGGTTCATGGTGTTATATAGATACTAGACTACTCGTGACCAGTTGGGTCAGTATGTTATATTAGGCATGGAATTCATGTATGAGCGTAACACTTGACACTTGTGACATAACAGAAACATTTCTATGAAAGTATATTAAAATGAAAAAAAAAAATATAGATAGATTTCTATGAGTCGTTCTGTTTATTATAATTGATTATTTTTGAAAAAAATAAAATACAGTTACTGAATTATAAGTGGTTGGCCATACTTATAGGTAAATGTGCACTGAACAGATCCATAATACTTATTATAGTTAAATTCAAATTTTGATAAACTGCTTTTTTTTTTACATCGTTCATTTCTGTATTACGTTTAAGTTATTTTAAACCCCACTCTTCCTATGTTAAATAATAATTTCGAAATAATAAGGTTAATATTTCAGCGTCCTAATTGTTCTTTTGTTTTTTGTTTATTTTAAACTCCACTCTTCCCAAGTTAAATAATAATTTCGAAATAATAACGTTAATATTTCAGCGTCCCAGTTGTTCTTTTTTTTTCGCGTTTAAATTATCCAAATAAACAATTGTTTATACAGTCTGCTTTTTTTTTTACATCGTTCATTTCTGAATTACGTTTAAGTTATTTTAAACCCCACTCTTCCCATGTTAAATAATAATTTCGAAATAATAACGTTAATATTTCAGTGCGCAGGTCAAAATCTGCAAAAGAAGCGATTTGTGTTTATTTGTTTACGTTGTTATGTGTTAATGTTTATGCGCGCGCATGCGCAACCGGATGTCGTAAACCGGAAAGTGGGTTACATGCATCGTTACAAGGTCATTTGAGTTTTATAATTATATAGATTATCCTTCAAAGTTTATTTTATTATAATTATTTTTGTTTTATTAATCTAGACTAGCAGGGTCTGTGGAAATTCCACAGTGGCATTTTTCATATGTAATTTATTGTTGCTGTGCACTCTGTGGACGTTCAACGTGAATGAAGAACCCACGATATTATTGTAGCGCTTTTGTTAAAACTGTGAAAGTATTTATCTAAGTAATCTGGTTAATGCAGTGTCAGAATATATCTGGTTATTACGGTTTATCTCCAATATATTTATAAGGGTCTGTGACATATTTCTAGTGTATGGGTCCCTGATGCGAACGGAAACCCCACGATATCATTATACCATTTTTAGACAGAAATGATACTAGCCTTGGATCCTAACCAAAAGACCAAGAAGGTATATGGTACTTTCACCTACGACGCAAAAGCGACATCATTATTAAAAAAATAAAAATTTTCGTTGCGTTTTTGGTAATCGGGAGATCCTACTTATTAAAAAGGAAGATAGAAGGCTATGTACATATTACGGACATTAAATTAGCATATTTATGTACTAATTTAATGTTCGTAATGGGTTATTACCTTTTATCCCTATTTTGATCGATAGGATCTCCAGATCGAATAATGTATAATCGAAAACCGTGACACGAGTACGTACGTTAAATGCATTACGGGTTTAAAATGACTAAAATCTACGTCAATTTTATTGCATCGCTGTTATTCTTATATGGTCTAAATATTTTAAAATTGTGGATGTTACTAGAGTCTAGGAAACAGCGAGGGAATTCCGAAGTCTAGCACTCACAGACAATAAACTTTCAGAGTAGAAAGTTTTGCGGTATCGTGTGCCTCTACAGTAAAGGCATAGGATTTCACTGATTTTACAAGCACTTTAATGTAACGTGCTCTGACGAACTCATAGCATTGGTGCCCCCTCGATGTACATAATCCTGATAAACCCGACGAACAGCAAAATCCCGCGCCTTAACTGTCGAGGACCCTGAGTGCCGAAAAGTCTTTTACCCTAATAGTGTCTTCGCTTGGGTTGATAGAATTTGGAACTCCCTTCATATTCTTTGATACTGACATGCAGAAAGTTTAAATGTAATGTGAGCAGACATCTTGCTGCTCAACTATTTACACCCCCTTGTTATACATGATCCCAAATAGTAGCTCTTACACCCAAGTGGCAAAATTCCTTGTTGAAGTCGACTCAGGACTAAAGGGAGACAATCCTGTTTTAAAAGCTAACATTTTCTTTTTATTACAATTTTGAAATAAACGACAACAGAAATGTTTGGGATCGTTTGTTAACTTTGAAAATAAATTTAAAAAATGAATTTGGAATATTCAGAAATGTATAAAAATAGGAATTACTTAGAAATGCCTAAGTTTTCTTTTTGAAAACGAACATTTAGTTTTAAAAATTATAATTTAAAGATGAATGCAAGCATTCAGACATGTGATTATATATATATATATATATATATATATATATATATATATATATATATATATATATATTTATATATATATATATATATATATATATATATATATATATATATATATATATGTGTGTGTGTGTGTGTGTGTGTGTGTATATGTATACATATATTTTTATATATATTTATTTATTTATATATACTCGCATGGGTGCCCGGCGTTGCCCGGGTATTTGGAGGTGTATGTTGAGCCAAAAAAAAAAAAAAAGCGGTCAATTTTTAAAAACTTTGACCCCTATTATGACCCCTTAAAATTTATTGTTTTGAGCTCAACTCAAGTTATTAAGTTAGATCCATGTCCGATGCCCATATATCTAAGATTTCAAGTGTGTAGACCCAAAATTGTCGGAGGAGTTTAGTAGAGTTCTCAAAGGTCAAATCGTTGAACTTTGACCCCTTAATCGCCAAATCTCTGGACAAAAACCAACCTCATCGATGTTCCCAAATCTCAGTACCCAGTATATCCAATTTCGAGTCTGTAGACTAAAAATTGACAGAGTTATAGCGTAGGGAAATGTACACAGACACACACACATACAAACACACACACACACAGACACTTTCACTTTTATAGATATACTAGCATTTCAGCCCGGCGTTGTTTGGATGTGTATGTTGAGCAAAAAAAATAAAAAAAGTAGTAGTAGGAAGGCAGGCTCGAACCCGTACCGTAAAGGAGGAAAAGAACAGGGTAAAACCTAACGTTTATGCTGTTACGACCACCGCCAAACCGGAAGCGACATTTTTTAAAATTAAGGCTAGACAATCTAAAGGAGAGGATAACTTTAAAAAATATCGGCGAAAAAAGTGACCCTCCCCTGTAGAAAAGTGCCTAGTTGAAGGGGAATATATCAATGTTTTTAGCCAATTTTTCGATATTTGTCATATGAAAGATCGAACTTGAAAATGATACTGATCTTGGTAAAATCCATCACCTCTATTGAAAGGTTAAGACAGACATACATGCAAACAGACATACATACACAATTTATATATCGGTAACTAAAAATTTTAGACCCAAGCTGATGAAAAAGCTTGCCCTATCTCTGAGTACCCTTTATGTCAAATTTCAAGTGTTTAGACCAGAAATTGTCTGAGTAATTTGGAAGAGACCGCAGAAGTCAATTATTTTTAACTTTGACCTCTATTATGTCCCCTTAAAATTTATTGTTTTGGGCTCAAATGAAGTTATTAAGTTAGATCCATGCCCAAAGGAACCTATATCTAAAATTTCAAGTGCGTGGACCCAAAATTGTCGGAGGAGTTTGGTAGAGTTCTCAAAGGTCAAATCGTTGGACCCCTTAATCGCCAAATTTCTGGCCAAAAACCGATCACATTGATTTTCCCAAATCTCAGTACCCTGTATATCAAATTTCGAGTCTGTAGACTAAAAATTGACAGAGTTATTGCGTAGGGAAATATACACAGACACACACACAGACACGTGCATTTTTATAGGTATATAAATACATTTATTTTTATATCTATATATTTATTTATATATATATATTTATGTATATATTTATTTATATATATATATATTTATATATATATATTTGTATGTATATATTCATGTATATATATATTTATTCATATATATATATATATATATATATATATATATATATTCATATACACAGTGACCCCCCCCCCCGAAAAAAAACGGGCCCAACTATAATTAGACCCCGTTTCTTAGTGTTTTGTCCGAATGAAATGAAACTTTGGTCATAACTAGTTTATTATATTCAAAACATCACATCAAAACACTAGGGTCTTTGGCCTTTTTCTTCCGTTCTACATCATATGTTCTAGATAGCCTCCATTTAGTACCGTGCATTTCTTGATGCGCATCACGAAGTTGTCTATGACGTTCTTACAGACTGAATTGGTAATGGCCCTCATCTCCTCCCTGATGACTTCCTTGAGTTCCGTGATGGTTCTGGGTTTCCCTGCGTAGACTCTGTCCTTAAGATAGCCCCAAAGAAAAAAATCTGGGGGGCTTAGGTCCGGGCTATGTGGTGCCCACTCAGAATCAGTCTTCACATTGATCACTCGGCCTCTGAAGTTCTCTTTCAGCCAATCTCGGGACAGGTTTGAGGTGTGAGAACTTGCTCCGTCCTGCTGGAATCAGAACTTGCTCATGAGCGACGGGTAGATGGTCTGGAGCTCAGTCTCGAAGGTTTTGAGTACCTCCACATACCGCTCCTTGGTGACTGTCACTGCTACGCCAGATTCTTCGATGAAGATTGGTCCGATGATGCCTCTGGCGGAGATTGCAGTCCACACCGTGCACTTAGGAGAGTGCAGGGGCTTGGTGGCTACCTCATTGGATCTGGAGGACCCCTAGAAGACATTTGTCTTGGAGTTCGCCTTTCCATCAAGATGGAAGTGGGCTTCATCTGAGGTCCAAAGGAGATTAAGGAAACTTGGTGTCTCCTCGATCTTCTCGAGTATCTTGACTGCCATAGCCCTCCTCTGCTTCTTGTCTGAGGCTGTAAGGGTCTGCAGCGTCTGGATTCTGTATGGGTAAGCCCTGATATCGTTATCGTTCACCAGCACTCTCCTGCAAGTCTCACGGGAAATACCGAGGGATTGACTTTGCTTCAGACTCTGCTGGAGAGACTCTCTCACTCTTTCGACCAGCTCGGCTGTTCGTTTCTTGGGACGTCCCGAGTGGCTTGTACGGTTCTCTCTGGCAGCGTTGAGGTTCTCCACGGTCCCATGCTTCTCGAAGCGGTCCACCCAGTTCTGAATTCTGCTTTTGGATGGAGTCTTTTCACATTCGAACTGACGCATGAAACTGTCCTGGGTTTTCTTAAACGAGCCTGTCTTGTAGTAAAATTTAACACAGTGTATTCTTTGTCCAAGCTGTCACTGGGGTCTTGGTGTACTCAGGGTCGTTGATTCTGCCATGTCCTGTAAAATAAGGGCAATCGGTGAATAAATAATGGAGATATCACATAAAGTGTACACGGGGCAGATTTCTTTATATATGTATTTATATATATATATATATATATATATTTATTCATATATATATATATATATATATATATATATATATATATATATATATATATATATATATATATATATATTGAAAACGAATAGTTTCTTTACTTATATAAAATTCCAATATGGATGAATTAATCATTATTCAAACATAACGTATGCATGTGCTTGTTTGTGTGGGTCCGTGTAGACAGAACTGTTTGTCTTTTCACAAGGGAAATAACTCAACATTGTTTCACCCGACTACTAAGATGCTAGACGGATATAAACACGGCACTTACACGCACATGCGCAGTAGAAGTAACATTCCTAAATAAACAATTATAAACGAGACAAGCGGCAAATTAATTTTAAAAATATATATAATAATTTAAGACAATACCTAAAACTTATCACAACCAAATCCCATATTCCGGAAATTGACTTAACAAATATGCGATCCAGTGCGTGACTGGCACTTAGATCCAACTTCTGGCAACCAACACAAACAAAATGTAAACCCCATTCGAAAATTGATTACCCTTTCTTTTCTCCATGATGAATATTTATATTCTCGAAAACTTTGGGGATTCCACACACCTAGACTTTTGTACGAAACAGTATGTTGCAAAATAAATGTATATAATTCGATCATTTTTTTTTGTAATGAGCACGGTCTTTAAAAAATAAATTCTGAAATTAATCATTATTTTAAATTGTATTGTTTTTTGTTCTTTTTTTGGAGGGAGATTTATTTTATGTAAAGTTTTTCAGATAAATTAATATTTCTAATTAATTGAAATCAGTTATTACTGGAGAAATCATCATCATCATCATCATCATCATCATCATAATAATAATAATAATAATAATAATAATAATAATAATAATAATAATAATAAATAAATAAATAAATAAATAAATAAATTTAAAATTCTTAATAAATCTTTAAAAAGCGAATAGTTTCCAGAGAAATAAGGATGGATAAATAATTTAAAATGGTCCCTAGTTGAAAGATATTTATTATGTTTTTTTAAACAATCGGTTTTCGTAATAAAATAAAAATAAAAATAAGTTAAAACAACGAACAATTTATTTACAATGAAAATTTCCAGAGAAAATTTCGTAAATCTCTCCACGTGTCTCCAGTCGTACTCATCAAAAACCGAAACTAAAACAACAACAAAAAAATAAGAACATTTTGTACTATGGACAACAGAACGAAAAAGTGTATAAAAACAAAACAAAACAAAGAAATATAAACAAATATAAACAAATATATAACAAATAAATGTTACCAACTGTAAGATAAGTTGATCTTCTACATACCTGGATAAGATCTTTTGTGTTTTAATAGTTGACATGTGAAAAGCATCTGTGCAGTCTCGATAATCGCTTAAAAATCGAAAATTAAATAAAACACTGCTAAAAACTCAACCAATAAACATCACTGTGAAATGAACGTTTAAAACAACAATAAAACTTATCCAGGCAGGTAGAAGAGGGTTTTCTATTTCCTTTAGTAACATTTGTTAGTCATATATATATACATATTTTTTTAATAACTTCTCGTTTACTGCAAAAATGCCCCCCAAACCTAAAATGCAGAAATGCCAAAGAATTCGTTCAAGAATAAACGTGTTTGCATAGCGACCGATATTTAGTCACTTTTTTTCTTTGCGATGGCCAACCTTTCAAATCTGTAAACTGTTCGAGTTTTTCTAGTTCAGATAAAAAAAAAAAAAAAAAAAACGAGAGAAAAAAAAAGAAGCGATATTTTATTAATTACAAAGAATTAATTATCGCGAATATGTTATAAGATGAAAACGTCCGATAAGTTCGAATTTGATGGTTTGTCGGCGTCTTAGATATTTAGGCGGGAAATGTCGAGCGACGCCATTGTTCGTGAAAACAAACAATGACGAAGGCGGTCATAAATTATCAATAATGGTGGCCCCATAGTCATTTTTGAACCTCACACAGTGATGCAAACTATGGAACGATCACGCACCCGTACACACACACACACACACACACACACACACACACACACACACACTTCCAAACTGATGGAAAAGCAGCGAGGCATGCGGATCCATAAAGGTTAAGATTTTTGATAGCATTCATAGATGAATGATGACTCGTCAGGTTTATTATTAAGAGAATGTCCCCGTGAAAAGCTAGAATCTTTTCAGCTCGTTTTATTTATGTTATCATTCTACGGTAGTGAAGGCCGGTTTTAGTGCCTTAGTTTTTCACGACTCACACTTTGGAAGTTTGTTAGCTTTCGTAAAACGATACATCAGCCCTTTAGTATTTAGTATCAAACTTAATCATTTTGGAAAAAAGTTTTTATGTTTCGAGTGCCTTATAGATTAAGCAATTAAGTTTTATATTCCTTATCTTTACCCGCCTAAAGACTTTTCACGCTGGCTCATTAAAAGAATCAGCCAAATCAGCAGAACGCATTTCCATTTTTACGCTGATCGTAATTCGCCTCAATTAAAAAAAAACTCTAGCCTCCACTCCTACCAATGTAAATGTCTATTAAAATATTTATTTATTTTGTGGAGGAGGGAGGCTTAACTCTATTTTAAACTAGAGGAATTTGAGTTTTACCTGTCTCCAACGATCCAAATTTTCCATTGTCAAAGTGCCATTTTTCTTATTTATTCACTTTTGCTATTTTTACCGTGCCATTTTTCCAGTATCATTTTTACTTAAACCTATGTAGCCCTAACTCCAGCTTGCCCATTCTCTTTTTCGTCCACAAGTATGTCTTTTCCTAACGGCGCCTGCTGCGCCAGCCACTACCTTCTTCGGCCTTTTCTCTCCAGTTATCGTTGATGCTCTTTAGGTGTTTCTTGAACACTTTTTGTAGCGTAGTCGTCGAACTCCAGCTTTCCTCGAGCCTTCTTTTTGTTCTTCAATGGAAAATAGTTTTTGGTAGCCTGCTGCTCTCCTCTCCATACGTATGACATGTCCGCCTACCTTAGCTGACACGTGATCATTTCTTCAATATTGGGTATTCCTGTCCTTTCCAGAAATTGGAAATTTTATGCATGGTCTCGTGTGGAGGAAAGTAAATAAGACAAGCCTTAATCCTTTTAGGTTTACTTTTCCTCGTAGGTTAGTTCGTACCTTTGTTCTTCTCCACAGTATGACTTTACACCACTACTGCTACTCCTGCCGCTACTCCTCCTCCCCCATACTACTACTACTACTACTACTACTACTACTACTCTTCTTCTTTCTATTCTCTAGTAGAGGCGTTCCACGTGTTCATATCATGCACTCACCAAAAATGTTTATTGTAGCCTGTAAATTGTATGCGATCAATTGAACATAAACTGCTCCTCAGACCATTATTGGTGGGGAGGTATTATTGTTGTGTAGCAGGAGGCTCATATTGAGTACATAACGGGACATGTATAACGGGGTACATATAATACACATATAATGACGATGGTGATGACAATTCTTAGAGGACATTTATAACAGTTCTTATAACACATATAGAAGGGAGGAGATACTTCACTTATGATGGAGGGTGGGGACACATAATACTTGGAAGTGTTGTACAAGAGTTTGTTACAAGATGATGATAAAACACAGTTACCTTTTCTGTTGTAAAACATAACAAACATAGTTGGTTTCTTTATTCTTCAACCGACCGATTAGTGACGTTAGGAAGTCAAACTTGGACCTACATGGTCTAATGTCCTCCCTTCGCTTCTAAGGGGCTCTCCTCTCACACTGTCTCTCTCTCTCTCATCAACTCTCGACCTCAAATGACTTCTAACTTTGAACCCTTAGATTCCTATATTGAGACATATCCTTTGTTTATGACGTCAAAAGTGTGGTTTTCAAACGTGACTAATTTTCACGTGGCTTTACATATGTTTATCCAAACATACTTTGGCAAACAAAACAATATTTTTTAAAACTCGCATTGTGCATTCATTTTAACTGACATATTTAATATCCAGAGTTCTTTTACAGGAAAAAGGTCTCTCCCCTTTTCCAGTAAGTAAAAAGAACTTTAGATAAGTGGAAAATGAGATTAGGATAAGCCGAGACTCGAACATTGTAAGCAAGGTTCAGAGATAGATTCAGAAAATGGAATGTTAGAATTTGGCTATTGTTAAATTTCATATAAAATAGTTTAGATATGTTTGTTTGTAAAAAGAATTTAATTCTTCATTCTTTTATGGAAATTGAATTAAAAAGGCCAGCTAAAAATAATGAACAATACAATTTTAAAATATATTAAAAATAGGTTAGGTTGAAAAATAGGTAAGTGAGAATTCTTTGTCTGCAGAAGTGTGTTTTGGGAACGTATGTTTAAGCCACGTGAGTCGATCACGTTTAGAGTCATACATATGACGTCATAGCAGAAAGGACATTTCTCAATATAGGAGCTAAAATTAGCATATTAGTAAGACAGAAGACAGTCGGGCCGACAGGTTCGAGAAGTCAGCAGGGTCGGTCGGAAAGAGGCGAAGGGTTAGAAGTTTAACGATGTAGAACCAATGTGAATTCCTGACGTCATCATCATTCGACCGGTCAAATGAAATAAAGAAATACCATCGAATTGTAACTGTTTGTCTTCGTGTCGTCATTCAACAATTGAAGGTTATGTGTAATCATCTCTTTAATGAACTTTGTATAATCCCCTTCCGAGTAATGTCCCCCTCTCTCTATCAATAAGCAATGATTGTCCCCCTCCTGTGTTAAAAGAACTGATCACCCTCTCTCCTCCCTAATATGTTACAAGAATTTACAGAACAGTAATACTTATAAATCTATCTCCCCTTCATTATTGTTCCCCATGCAACAGTTCTAAAAGAATGGACAATCGACTCTTTTTCCGACATAAACAATATTTAACAATTTCTAATAAAATTAACAATAGACTGAATATCTAACATTCCATTTTCTATTATCTTTAATACTTGCCTACAGGGTTCGATCCTAGCCTTTTCCAAATATCATTTTCACTTATCTAGTATGTCTTCTTGCTTACATGAGAAGGAGGACAGCCCTTTCATATATGATATGCCTTTCGCAAAAACCGATGAGATCAATCATGCCCTCATTTCTGCACAACAGAAAACTGGATTTTCTATATTAAATTAAACAAGCTGGTAGCCCGGCGTTGCCCGGTCATACAATACGCTTTAACATGATATTTAATTTATGCAGATTGTGTATGCATTATTATAGAATCAATCCTCTGTTAATTATTACATATTACGAGGAATAATTTGCTTTCCAGAAATTGGGGGGGGGGGGAATAATAATGTCGGTCACCAAATTCCGTCTGCGTTTGTTTACAATATTACTTCAGCTGATATTTGGGTTTGACGATGTTTGCCCTGGAAAAGTCCCTTTCTGATTAATGTTTAGTTAAAAATATGCAAAACAAGAAATGATTTGCGGCGATTTTAAATGGTACCTATTCTTTTATCGTAAATTGAACTCATTAATAAGAACAAATTAAAATAAAATGGTGAGGTACACCCGGGCTTGAACACGGAATCATGCGATCTGTAGTCGAATGTTCTATCACTAAACTATATCTCCAGATTATAATAAATCTGTTTTTATAAGAATAAATGATTTGCTGAAATTTTATTTTCTCCCTTGGCCGATGTAACGTAAAATATTCCCTTGTAAAAATTATTCTTTTATGTTTTTAAGATGGCATTTTTTTCGAGTTTTGATACTTATCGGATGAATTTCTGTACAAAACATATCTAAGAACACTTCCACACATATAAAGTAGCTTTTTGTGAAATTTGCAAAAGATAGGCTCAGTTGTTTCAGAGCCTATAGGGAAGGAACTCTCACACACACACACACACACACAAAATTACTTTTATATAATACCTATTTACAATGCTTCCCCACGGGGCAGAGTTAGACACCAGGGTCGTTTTTTAACGTGGAGAAAAGGCACAAAAATTAAACATTATCTCAGTCGTGAAGGATTGCTCTTTCACTGAAAAAGAACAAGAAATGGAAGTGCAGGATCTGAAGAACAGATACTACACTTTGATCTTGGCCAAAAGGCCAAGACACAAAATGATAGAGATCTAGATTAAAAATCAAGCAAATTCGAAAGAGGAAGATATATATATATATATATATATATATATATATATATATATATATATATATATATATATATATATATATATATATAAGCCTTTTCCTTCGATCGACAATTTACGAATCTGACCTCCAAATTATTGCAAATCAGGAAAAATGGTTCTCTTAATCAAAAACGGCATTTATACGTTCAATCTTAAAGACGGAAGAAAATATGTGATTATCTTTTCATCATCCGAACGGAAATTGCGTTCAATTATTGGATAAAAGAATTCTTACTGAAAACTAGAAGAATACTTGTCCCAGGACAGGTAAAATTAATTCCTCGAACAGAACAGTTTTGCACCACTCCTACGAAAAATATTACCAACATATAATAATACTAATCTTTACATCTAGAATCCTTATTCGAAATCTGATCTCCAATCTATGGTTCCCCTCTGTTACAAAAACACTTGACTAGCTACAACCACTATCAACAATTTGCTCCACTCTATCTGTGTCCTTATCTAAACGCAGGTTCTATGAACAAAGCTTGTTTTCTAAAACTTCCCGCCTATGAAATACCGTCCCACTGGCCTGCTTCTTGACCGATTATAATTTCTTATTGAACGGCCCCCTTAAATAATCTAAATTCTACCCAATCTACACAGTTAACGTTTACTAAATGACCATCTTATATTCATTAACACTTATTCTTGAATGGCCTTCTGGCCTTGATAAGTGGTGACTCTCCTGTAAAAAAAAGAAGCTATTACATGGTTTCGACCCTAGATAAAGCCTAAAATGTAATTCCTAGAAGAAAATTGAATTTAAGTAATTTTGCTTAATAGGTCTCCATCAAATTTAATGCAAATCTGAAATATTTGAATTTTCAAAGGGGAGGTTGTATTGATAATATGCCCCTAAATCTGTTTACACACTTCAAAGAAACTGACATATTATTAATATTTATTTATTGGATGTCTCATTGATTGACTTATTCATTTCGTATAATTTTATATTTCGAATGCGTTTACTTTAAGGAAAATAGCAAACGAATCAACAGTGGTAATCTCGTCAGCATCGGACAAAGCCAAATTCTTTGCCAAAAATTTTTCAGCTAATTCTACTCATTCCGATCCGGCTCCACCCCGTATTTTCTACTGTGTCTGAAACCACGCTATGCGACATACAAATATCTGCGCGTGATGTTGCCAAACTAATCAAAAACCTTGATTAGAGTAAAGCAACTGGCGCTGACGGCACTCCAATTATAGTGCTGAAGAAACTTCAACCAGAACTAGCTCCCATACTTACAAAGCTGTTTAAACATTGTCTTAATCCTTCTCAACACCCAGGAAATCCACATCAGTATGCGCGTATTTAAAAATTCAGGTGATCGGTCATCTCCCTTTCAATACAAACTAATTAGTCTTCTATGAGTCAGGAGCAAGTTGCTGGAATCATTGTTAACTAGAGAAGTAGTCACCTAGCTCAGCAAAAATGATTTTCTTAGTGACATGAAATATGTTTTTCGTTCTTCTAGATCTACAGCAGATGTGCTAAGTATTATATCTCATATAATTATAATTATTACAAGTCCTCTCTGATTTTTCCTCTTCGGATCTCAAGCACGTGGTACAATGAGGAAAGGGGTAGCTTGTCAATATTAATGCATCTAAAAACTAACCTATTATATATATATATATATATATATATATATATATATATATATATATATATACTCCTATAAATTCGTTTTTCTTTTGTGATTTGTGTATTGATATTCATATTAAAACACTCTTTTCCATTTATTTAAAAAGAAAATACAATTTTTTTTTATATTTGGCTTGTGGAATTGCATTCATTAGCAAAAGATCTTGCTGATTTGCATATTCTTTTAAACATTTATTTTAATTAATTCCCTATTAGTTGCTTCGGTTTCCTAATGGGATAATCATCTCTAGTTAACTATTACGTGTAATTATATAAATGCAAATATTCTACATGATGTATCCTTCCATAATATATATATATATATATATATATATATATATATATATATATATATATATATATATATGTGTGTGTGTGTGTGCGTGTGTCTGTGTGTGTGTGTGTGTGTGTATAAGCATATACTTTTGTTTAACAAATTTTGCCTACCAAACTCCTCCTAGAGATTTTGGTCAACAGACATGAAACTTCATATATAAGGTATTTGAATCCATGCCAAACTTTATATTTGGGCTAAAATGCTAGTATATATATATATATATATATATATATATATATATATATATATATATATATATATATACTAGCAAAAGTACCCGTCCTTGACTGGGTTCAAAATCAGCCTACAGAAAATGGACTCTGATTTATGAAAGTATGATAGGTTATGAAAATGAAGGGTTGTAAAGAGATAATTTCGAATTTAGGGGTATCAAAACCAAAGCAAAATATGATGAAAGTAAAAATAAAATAGATAAACCCCATAATTTATTATACCATACCTGTTCACACTGAAACACTTATCACAACATTCTGTGGATCTATATTAAAAAACCTTGTTAACTTTGTGACATATTTCCATTCTCCCGATACATTGCTTCGTCAACATGCGACCATTTTATATCTCCCGAAGACACTTCCGTATTTAGCCCCCCCTCCCCAAAAAATGGGTGATCGATTTACCAGAACATGGTAACTAAAAAGTGAGTACCCCTTTCAAATGTTGAAATAATTTTTTTTTTTCAATTTTTTTTCATAATCTGGTTAATGTTCAATCAATAATAATCCAGTGAAAAAAATTTCAAAAAACCTATCAGTATAGAAATTCGCATGGGGGTGATGGTTGTATAACTCCGCCACGTAAGTAAATAAATAAAAAATGTTACGTGCACATGCGTTAGCCTTGATTAGGGGGGTACTAAGGGAACGACCATTAAATAATTCTGCGGGTCGCCATGGAACTCAACGCCCAAGGAGTACCAAAATAGTTTTCATAATATGAAGAAATTTTTTTTCGAAAAGTGGGTGATCACTTTTCCATGTAAATTTGACTTAAAATGAGCACCCACTTTCTGGCCACCCAGGAAGGGGCATTTATTTTCGTGTTTATTGGCTTAAAGGTTTTTTGACAAGGCAGTTTGGTACGCGAGTGCATATTTAACAGTTTTCGTATATGCTCACGCGTAGCATAAACAAAGGCTACGTCTGTGAAATGGAAAATAGTCTTATAGTTCCGGGGTTATTACTATGCAAAAGAAATCAAACAAAAAACTTTTTAGCCAAGAAACACACAGAAAAACAAAACAAAACATAGCATCCATTTTTTTTTCTATCGAATTCATTTGCTGTTTTTATTGAAAACTATTTTTTCCCGGATTTTTGATATAATTTTCCATTAAGGGCCGTGCGTCTCACGTTCGTATATAACAAAAAATTTTATGTAGACTTCGGTGTGCTAAAAACGAATCTGCAACCCGTTTCTGTTGCAAAAAAAAAATAGTTTTTATGATATGAAGAAATTACTTTTTCGAAAAGGGGGCGATCACTTTTCCATGTAAATTTAACTTAAAATGAGCACCCACTTTCTAGCCACCTGAGAGAGGGGGGATTTTTTCCCATGTTTATTGGCTAAACAGCTTTCGTTTATGCTCACGCATAGCGTAACGAAGGCTACGGCTGTGAAATGGAAAATAGTCCCAGAGTTCAGGGGTTATTACCATGCAAAAGAAATCAAACAAAAAACTTTTTAGCCAAGAAAAACACAGAAAAATGCCCCTCTCTCAGGTGGTCAGAAAGTGAGTGCTCATTCTAAGTTAAATTTACATTGAAAAATGATCACCCACTTTTTGAAAAAGTAATTTCATGAATATCATGAAAACTTTCTTTTTGCTACGGAAACGGTTTGCAGATTCGTTTTTAGCACACCAAAATCTACAATAAAATATTTCGTTACATACGAACGTGAAACGGGCTTTAAAGTAAAATAATACCGGATTTTTTGGAGCAGATTTGCCGTTTAGTTGTACAAATATCCTCAAAGCAGATATTCACTAAAAGGGATTTTTAAAAGTCGTCACCTGTATCGAGCAAAAGTTTAAAACCACCGATTATATGCCAGCCTACGTCTTGATAACATATATTGAGTGAGTTCTTAACAGTATTTTGTATAGTTTTTTTAGTTTAAACTCATTTTCCCAAAATTTCCCCAAACTTAACGTGTTCGATACAGTCTGCCGCCATTTGTATTTTTCAGATATACCGATAAACATTGAATCTTTTTGAACCGATTATACATTACATAAAAACACTAAAATCTTATCCAGTTAGGTAGAACATTTACTTTTCTTGCCTTTGATAACATTTATTTGTTATATATTTATTTTTTGACAACTTTTTTGTATCTGTGTTTAGTAATATGAACCCTTTTCATTTAATGTAACGTTTAGGCGGCTTGAAAAACAGTGTTTATCGGTGTATTTGAAAGCTACAAATGGTGGCAGACACTGTTGATTACTTTAAGTTAGAGAAAGTGAGTTAAAACTAAAAAAACTATACAAAATACTGTCAGAAACTCACCGATTATGCCAGCCTATGTCATGGTAACATATATTTGTGGGGTTTCAGACACTGTTTTGTATAGTTTTTAGTTTTCAACTTACTTTCCCAAACTTAACGTATTCAACAGAGTCTGCGACCATTTCTGTTTTTCGAGCCGATTAAACATTTTACATTACATAAAAACACTAAACAATTATCCAGTTAGGTAGAAACGTAACTTACCTTACCTTTGCTTTCATTTATTTGTTTTTGGACAACTTTTTCGAATCTGTGTATCAACCAAATATTAATTACTAACTTACATTTTTGTACACAGAAAACCAAACAAAAAAAATCATTTAGCGTTTCAACATTTTTGCTACGTCCGGCTTATTCCACTGATTGTTGGTCGAGTCCAAACCATGAATGATTGATAGAAACTCCCGAGGATCCAGATCAAATTTTGCGAGAGTACCATTTTTTTTTCATTTTCGCCTTCTTTTTCACATTTTGGAGTGGATTGCTGTACTAAGAATATAAGAAACATGCATTTTTCTCTTTTTATTAAATTTTTACATTACACCAAATTGAGCCACTGCAACGCATGGCAGGGTACAGTTAGTATATATATATATATATATATATATATATATATATATATATATATATATATATACTCCTAGAAAATGGAGGTTTTGTGTATTAATATTCAAATTTAAACCCTTTTTCTATTTATTTCAAATAAATGGTTATAAATGGAATTGCATTTATCTCCAAAAGATATAGCTAATTTGCATATTATTTTAAACATTCAGTTTAATTCATTTCCTTGTAGTGTTTTTGGTTTTCTTATGCGATGATCATCTTTAGCTAACAATTACGTATAATTATATTCATGCAGATATTCTACATGATTCATACTTGCATAATATTTCCGTAAAAAGTTTATAGTAAACACAAAATTGTTTCGGCCTGTTAGCATATATATATATATATATATATATATATATATATATACTCTTTATAAAAAATTTAAGATCACCTGAAAGACTTTAAAAAGAAACTTTTTAAGGATAGATTATTTATATTTGGTGTCAATTTGGTGGTGAATATTGCTAAGAATTTTTGAATGCTTTTTTCTTCCGTGTCGATGTTATACTTTGTTAAAGCTCGTTTAAAAGTATCGACAAATCTTTCCGCTTGTCCGTTTGATCGAGGGTTAAAAGTTTGTGTTGTAATGTGTTCAATGGCCAGTGCCTCACAGTTGTGCTTGAATTCTTGACCTGTGAACATAGTGCCATTATCACTAACAATGGTTTTCGGAACTCCGAACCGACTAAATACCTCGTCCAGCGCTTTTATTGTGTTTGCCACTGTAGGATGTTTGTATTTAAAAATTTCTGGCCATTTTGAAATACTATCTACGATTACTAGGTAATAATATCCCTCAGAGGCTCTGCGTAACCGATATGGCTGCGTGTCCAGGGTACAATGTCCTGATCCATTCCAGGCCAGTATATGAATCCTCTCATTACTTTATTGGTTTCCCCCATAAATTGAAAAGTATCAGCAAATCTATACCGAATAGATTATAATTTTTCCATGTATCACACACATATGAGTTTTTAACGTCTTTTCATTCAGGGTGACATTAGTATAAAATTCACCCTTAAATTTTAATCTATTTCCAGACATTCCTCTGGCAATTTTCTTTGTGTTTTGCAGCTTTGGAGAACCAATTTTTTTCCATGTTGTTTCATCAATTAAGGATATGTCACTTCCAGTATCCAAAAGGCAGTTTACTTTCCGGCCATTAATTCTAACTTCAATATATTCGCTTTTTTACCATACATGGACTCTTTTTTAAAATCAATGGTCTATATTTCAGGCTTACAGTATTTCTCCTTTTTGCATACTGTTGACTTGTGTCCTTTACACCCGCACTTATAGCATATTTTGCTTTTGAAGTAGCACTCTTTTGTGAAGTGATTATTTCCTCCACACGTCTTACAGTATTTTTTACATAGTGGTCACCTTGCTTTACCCTTTGTATTTTATCAACATTTTTCTCTTCGATACTAGTATTATCCTGTTTCTGGCATTCCTCAGTAACTTTCTGTAAGGTTATTTCTATGTCTTGGTGCATAATGGATAATATCCTAGAACGAATCTTTTTATCCTTCGAGGATGTTAACCCTTGCACAAATATCAAGCATTTAAACATGTCCTCTTTTAGGTCTTTCAACTTAAATAACTCGCATTGGGCATTTACCTTCCTAGCATAGGCGATAAAGTCTTCATCGTCTTGTTTCAAAATATTTAAACACCTATAACGAGTATAAAATAAGCTATCCCGTTCCCCGAAAATGTTTGATAAAATTTCTACAGTCTCTTTAAAAGAAAAATCTTCGGGTTTCCTTGGGAGTATAAAATTGGTATACTTGGTATTTTCATGGGAACACAGTTTTTGCAACAGTAAAATAATTTTTTCTTCATCCGACCAGGCCTGACATCGGTTGGAAAAAATATTTTCGTATCTACGATGATATGCTGCAAACGTTAAGCCATTAGTTGGTTCATATAAAAATTCTGTCAGCGAATTTGCAATTCCTTCCGGAGTTAACCGACAATCCTTTTTTCTCCTTGTTTTATTAATATTGTTTTTAATGCTTCATTTTGTTTTAACTGTTCTTTTTGTAAAAATTCCATCTGGCTTTGTTGAGCCTACAGTGCTAATTGTATCGTTTTTGTAAACTCGGCCCCATGTTGAAGAATTTTTTTTTAAACACAGTAATAAGACAAGAGGTTTACAGTACTTGCACAAAGCATTAAATAAATTCATTGAATAGTTTTGTTTTTTAACCACAAAAAAGCAACATTCTTTTGTAGACAAGGTTTTTGGAGGGGGTTACATACACGAAATTGACACTAAACCAACAGCATACAAGTGTTCCTTTCCGCCGTATTTTTTTCTTATGAAACAAAATAAATTTAAGATGGTAATTTTCAAAAATTGTTCTTTTCAATGCTTCGTTAAATATCAATTTCTCTTTTTTTTTTCTAATTAAAAAATATATATAGCTTACTTTTTGTGTGTATCTTAGCTTTTTTTTTCAGTAGTTGAATTTTTCCGTGCAGTATTTTTTCTCTTCGTTTTCCAATACATTTTTGGCTTAAAGTTTCCTTTTTGTGAATTCAAATCCTGTCGGCATTTGTTATATCCTTACTTTAAATAAGAATACAGCAAGAAACACGAGGTTATGAATGAAAGACAAAGGAGTTTATTTACAAGGGAATATATGTGACCTAAGAATTACTCGACGTCCTTTCTTATTTTTTTCTTGTCTTTTTTCCTTCTTCCTCAGTCACGTGAGAGGGTCAATATATCTATAGTTCATTTCATCTATGAAGGGATGTTAGGTTATTCCATTACATAAGAATGGTACATTAATTAGGTGTATAGAAAAAGGAAAACTCTTTATACCATGGTATTTAAAAGCCTAATGCTTCTCATCAGAAGAGGAGAGATGCTAGATAACACATTATAGGTCGCGACATCTAGCGACAGCTACATTAGGAGCGAAATTATTGTGCGTGACAGGGGAATGGTAATATATTGAAACTATTCGGAGAGGAGACCGTTGAGCTTTACTGTTCTCTGTGTCGGGGTTAAAATCACGTAATATTCTGACGAATAACGAGAAGGGCTTCACGCAGACCAAACAAACATAAGGAACAATTTTTGTGGGCTTTAGATACAAAGATTCAAGGTTACTTTTAAATTGTGAATGCTAATTTGTCTCGATTTTGCGGACGTAATTGTAAACAATGTTCATAGTATTTTCGAATTTACACTTTTACGTAAAACTAATTTAAAGAATGGAAAAGAAAGGAAGGAAAGGAAAGAAAAGCGAAAAAAGTGATGGAAAACAATTTGTGAAAGAAAGACAGGGATTTAACATGACATTGGTCTATTTTGTTTTATCTTAACGTGTCGAGCATACAATAACTTTGATGATAATAAATTATAACTATTTCTTTACGTATACGATACGGTTATTACGACGTTACGTAATTTAAATGGCTATTGGTTTCTCCAGTTTTAGGTCGTTTTCACAGACGTATTTTCGAACTTATTTACGGTTGAAATTATCGAGATTTTGTTATTGCAGAAATGTTTAAAACTTCCTGATTTTATCGGATATCCTGAGATAGGATCTTGGCGGTGTCTATTTCCAACAGAGATTAATAACACAGGCTCTCTGTTAAAATCGTTTTCCCATCTGTTGAGCACCCATGCCTCCAGATAAGCAGCCCCGATTCCGTTTGATTCGTATTTCCAATGTTCATTCTTTTTGTAAATGCCGTTTTTTAAAAAACTTCCGCTAGGAATAACCAAACAAAATGGTGCCCATTCGTTTAGCGATAAGAGAGATGCTTTCAGTCTTACGCGTGACAGACCGACGTAAATGCAATTTCGAACTCATGCGTGACAGATCGACCAACAGACCAAGCTTCTCATAGAGATGTTTGGACGCATCAAAACCAATACGTTCATAGTAAACGAACAGAATAGATAACACTTGATAGCGTGCAATTTCCATAAAAAAGTCCAGTTTTTTTACTCCTATTCGTCCAACCAAGCAGGGAGATGTTTGTTCACATTACATTTAAATTTCTGCATGTTAACACAGCCAGGGTAGCAGAATACTGGAATCGAATTTCAAAATCAAGCAATTGGAAGGAAGTATTGGGAGTGGAAGGCCTAAACAGCATATAGAAACATCAACATTGAAGGGATGGAATTTTGCTGCTTGTTGGGCATATACGTCGAGAAGGTGCAAGTCTTACGAGTTCTTCAAAGTTCATTACATAAAACTACTTGTATAACGGGCACAGGAATGCAACATTGTGGCGATGGGGCAGCTTTAAAGCTTGGTTGATTGAGACCTATTAGGTTGGGGACTCTTTTTTTATCCTCTTTTGCATGGGAGACTAGTGGTACATACTTGATTTGATTTCCCTTATCCACATAACATTGATACTTTTCAAACGTTCTTTTTTCAAGTTTAGATGCGTAATACTAACTGGATTTTTAATAGAAATGACTCCGCATCTATAATATAAATCTCACGTCTCTGTTTAAATGCATGTATGTATGTATGTAAATATGCATGTATGTAAATATGTATGTATGTAAATATGTATGTATGTAAATATGTATGTATGCCAAAGGGCGAATGAACTCTTTTTCTGTGTCAACAAGCACTAGCACCGTGTATATTTGTGTGTGTATATATGTGTACTGGGGTGGAGAGGGCTCCCGTAAGCCGTGGTGAAGGCAACCTTTCTAGGAGAAGCAAATCTCTGATTTAAAAAAACCATAAAGCGGGAAACCAGTACCCGAATTAAGCTGGTCTGCAGTTTAATTTGTTGCTGGCTATCTTGCTCTTGCTTGTTGCTGGATCTCAACATTTTGAACCGAGAGAGAGACTTAGCTGTCGTACAAAGCTAAGACTCTGTAACATCATCTTTGTATAGATACTCCCTCAGGCATTTGGGCTCATGTATTTTAAATGTCTAAGGGAGTGGCACTCGTCTGACAAGACGTTGCAATCATCATCATCATCATGTATGTATGCCTAACACTTTCGACAGAGGCGATGAATTTTCACGAAATCGGTATCGTGTTAAAGTTCGGCCCTTCAGACGAAAAAATTGACTAAAAACATTACACTCAACTGGACACTTTTTTACAGGGAGGGGTCATTTTTTCGCCGACATTTTCGAAAGTCATCCTTTCTTTTCGATTGACTAGCGTTAATTTAAACCTCCGTTACTTTCGGTTTGGCCATGGACGCAACAGCAAAGACGTTACTTTTTTTTTCTTTTCACGTTTTTTCTCCTTCGCGGTACGGGTTTGAGCCTGCCTACTTGCCTGTCTACTACCACTTTTTTTTCGGTCGAAATTTTCCATTTTTTTTCTTTTTTTGCTCAACCAATACCCTTACACACACCTCCACTTTTTTTTCCGCCTTCGCGTCACAGGTTCGAGTCTGCCTGCCTACTGCAACCTTTTTTTCTTTTGCTCAACACACGCCTACAAATATACCCGGGAAACGTCGGGCACCCAGGATAGTTTATAATATATGACAAAAATAATATCACAAAACTATTTTAATACCTAAACATGTGGTTCATTTGAAGTTCATTTGGGACCCGCACAGACAATTTTAAATAATTTTGAAAAAGTGAAGGAGAATATGAATATATGTCGCGGAAAAGGAATGCGAATCCTTACCTATCTTCGATTTAAATAAAGCAATGTCAATATCAATCACTTGTCATTTCTAATAAAACTAGGAACTACATAGAAATTTAAACTTGACACACCGAAGATTGTCGACGGCAAAAGATTTCAAACTTCGGTAGAAAACATGAAAAATGTTTAAATACTTGATAATACGATGTGCCCCCCCCCAATGCTTCCAGATTTTTCTTGTACAGGAGTTAAAAATTGTCGTAGACTTTTGTAAATTCAGTATGTTATTGCTATACATCTTGTGAGATGAATGACCAAATTTTATGATTTCAGGTTCAAATGAAGAGCTACTGCAATACCCTAACAAAGCCTAATCGTCACAGTTGGTGAATTTCAAAAACGCTATCTGGACAAACGATATGTAATAAAATTTTGTGTTAAACCTGGTAAAATGCTAAAGAAACGTATGGAATGCTTCAAACTGTTTTTGGACCATCTGGTATGAATCGAGGATTAGTTTTTGAGTCGTAGGAGAGATTCAAGGAAGGCAGTTAGTATGATCAGGTGTGGGAGGAGTAAGGAAGTTATAATACCAGAGTTGATTGGCCAAATAAAGAGTTTTTTTGGATATGGACCGTCGTGTGTCTATAGAGACATTAAGTGCACATTTTGATGCTAGTGTGAAATGAAGATGCGGAAGACTCGCTTCATTGTTAAAACAGTACTTCACCCTCCGTATAGATCTTGCTCCCTATGACTTTTGGTTAATCCCTAAGCTCAAGGAAAACCTTAGAGGCTGTTGTTATAGGACAATTGAGGTAATGAAAGAGGCTGTGATGAGGGTTATTGACACGCTCATGCAAGAGAACTTTCATGAGCGTTCCAGAAGTTGTTGGAACGGTACAATAAGTGCATTGCAGCCGGAGGATATTACTTCAAAGGAGACTATAGTTTCATGTGTGTATTATCAATAAAACTGCCCATACAAAAACAGTCTAGAAACTTATTGTAGGCACACCGTAAGTTTGTATTTTGAATTATTTTGATTTATATGCATTGCGTTTGTTATGGTCATATATATATATATATATATATATATATATATATATATATATATATATATATATATATATATATATATATATGTATGTATATATATATATATATATATATGTGGGGGTACCAAATTGGTCAAAGGGAAAATTATTCCCAACTCGCATTTAGGTAAAAATGCACTTTCGTAAATAATTGAATTCATTCGAAACGTATTGCAAAAAAAAACAAAAAAACAAAAACAAACCCAAATTACATCTAAATAAATCGCGATATATATTAACTCTCGGCGAGATGGACCAACGGGTAAAGAGGTCAGGCTCATTACCCTGAGGTCCCGATTTCTAATCTCGCTAGATTCAGCCACTCTGATGAGTCGTAGACGGCGAAACACATGTCAGTGGATAATTATATTTTAAAAATAATATATATATATATATATATATATATATATATATACCGCTCCCCATGTGGGTGTATCAAATTGGTTAAAGGGAAAATTATTCCCAACTCGCATTTAGGTAAAAATGCACTTTCGTAAATAATTGAATTCATTCAAGACGTATCGCAAAAGCAATAACAAATAACATTTATATATATATATATATATATATATATATATATACATAAATTCATATATATATATATATATATATATATATATATAGCAACATATATATATGTAGCTTTGTAAATTTTTGTTATATTGAAATAAAGGATCTATTTTATTACACACTAATTTCTTTTGTTATATTCTTTGTTAAACGGTCATAGCATTCCTGAATGTTTTGTTCTAAAAAAATATTCTGTAACAATTTTTATTGAACGACTTGTTAGAGTGCGTGTCTCGCGACAACACAAACTGACTTTTATGACCCTCGCCGGATTGTGTTTGACAGGCCTGCTCTACCAAACTCCTTTTTTTACGTTTTTAAATTTTTAGAGATGAAGATTGATTATTCGCATTATTTGGATTCATCGAACTACTGTTCTCATCTTGAGTGTTATTTTCACAAACTTTCGGTCGATGTAACCTTCGACCTTCTTCAAGTATATCTTGTCGAACTCGGAAATCTGTATGGAATTAAGAAGCAAACTCTTTATTTACTCCACGGGATAGCATGCTCTTGTTCTGTCAGCCAGTCCTAAGTAATTCGCAATTATATTTTGACGTTGCACACTAAGAATTGAACTGCCAACATTCAGAATAATATCACTTCACAACTGTATCTTTTCAAATTCTTTAAACATTGCGCCATGGATCCTCGCCAATTAAAGGGTTCCGTTCGAAATTCTATGCAGATTCCCATGTTTGATAGAAAGATTCCCGAATACCACAAGATACACCTGAAAAAGGGCCGAGGTTGCATCGATCGAAACGTTGTGAAAATGAAACACAAGATGAAAACAATCGTTTGAAGAATTCAAATACGAATAAATCTTTTTTTTTTCTAAAATTCGTCTTCTCGACATTTAATGACAACCAACATCTGTAGTCGTTGGAGGAAACAGATTTTATACAAAAAGTGTGAAATAAAATCTTCTTGTTCTTGTTCTAAAAATGCAATTAAAATTTGGCATATTTTTTAATGAAGATTACTTTTCGATATATGAAATGAAAATGCTTTAATTTGTTTCTACGCATATGGCTTGACGCATGTATTCGCATGAAATAGTAAAGACCAAAAAAAAAAAAATAGTTTTAAGTCAATCTGATGCATTTCTTTGAATTTATCCAACATGCCCTTTTATTCCACCTGGAATACATAAAACAGCAGATATTTCTTTAACATGCTTTTAACATGCTTTTAACATGATTTTAAAATGATTTTAACATGATTTTAATCAAAATCCAACACCTGCTTTTCTCCAGCTTTTCTCGTCATTGTCAAAGGCACACACACAACTCATTAATAATTTCACATTTCGTCTCTTCATCTAAAATATATTTTTATTATAAAAGTTTATACTTTTGCTATAAAAGTTCAAAAATTGTTTTAATTGGTTTCCACTATACGATTTTCCTTTCAAATGACAACTTTTAGAAGTTTTCGGGCAAGCAAAAACGGATATTGTATTTAAATTTTCCGCAAATGAGTAGTTTTCCGGATATTAAGCAATGAAATTTATCATGTTAAAAGTGGCAGCTATTGAATAAGACCCTTAAAATATCTTTATTTCAGTTTCCTCCTCTTAATATTATGCAGGTCGGTTAAAAATTAAATTCTAGTGCATTTGGTAAAAGTTATTTGTTGAAAAAAAAAAATATATATATATATATGTGTGTGTGTGTGTGTGTGTAAATATGTATATATATACATATATATATATATGCATATATATACATATGTCTATACACATATATATACACATATAAATACATATATATATACATATATATATACATATATACAGGGTGACCTTCCCCCCAAAACGGGACCCAACTCTAATTAGGCCCCGTTTCTTAGTGTTTTGTCCGAATGAAATGAAACTTTGGTCATAACTAGTTTATTATATTCAAAACATCACATCAAAACACTAGGGTCTTTGGCCTTTTTTTCTCCGTTCTACAGCATATGTTCTAGATGGCCTCCATTTAGCTTTTGTTTTTTGGGGGGTCACCCTATATAAACGTCACTATATATAAATTTCTTATGTTAAAAGCATGCGCGCCAAAAATGTGTGAATGGTTTTGTAAACAAAGTGCGACTCTTCCTGAGAGTTCGTACGGTATAAAACACTTAGCATCTACGGCACTAATTTTTTCCTGCTTTTAACAAACTAAAAAGTCTATTGTTTGCATTATTTTCAAAGTATTAATAAACATTTGCAAGTAATTTTAACGTCTTTAAATTGCCAATTACGGAATCTAATGCAATAAAAAGACAAAAATAGTTTAAAGCGTAAAAATCTAAAGCAAATACTTAGAAAACTAACTGCTATTGCCTTTGGTAACAGTAACTTTTTTATGTTCCGTTTACAAAAAAAAAGTTAAATGTTATGTGTTGATAGTTTTTTCTTACATAAGCAACACCACTTGATAGTTAAGTAGTTTCTTTTTATTAACGCAGTTCCAACTTCTTTATTTAAACACTCTTGACATTTCTAACCGAATTTATTACAGTAAAAACAAAAGAACATTGCCTCGTATTAATAATTTTTTGATGAAATATAATTCCTATAATTGAGAGAAGAAGTATTGATTACAATTTTCAGACTCGTGAATAATTCACGGCTCTTAAAGCATCGACTCAGATTTCATGGATATTTCAACGAAATCAATCCCCCTTGTTTTTACAAGAACACTAAAAATATTTACAAACAGTTTTTTTCTATCAGTGTAAACTTCCATTTTATACACAAAAAACATTTCCTTTGTGAATTTATGCTTTTGAATTAATTATTTTGATTGCGTCTATCGTATAGAATGTCTTTCATTTTTATATTTAAGTATAAACCTAAAATCAATTTTCACGAAAATGGCTACCCCAAATCGGCTCCCCCGAAAAATATTTCGCCCAAATTGGAATTATAGAATGGGACCCTTAAAATATCTTTATCTCAGTTTCCTCCTCTTAATATTATACAGGTCGGTTAAAAATTAAATTCTAGTGCATTTGGTAAAAGTTATTTGTTGAATATATATATATATATATATATATATATATATATATATTTATATGTATATATTTATATGTATATATTTGTATGTATATATATTTGTATGTATATATATGTATGTATATATATGTATGCATATGTATGTATATATGTGTATATATATACATATATGTATATATACATATATATATGTATATATACATATATATACATATGTATACATACATATATATATACATATATATATATATACGTACATATATATACATATATATACGTGCATATATACATTATATACATACATATATATATACGTATATATACATATGTATGCATACATATGTATATATACATATATACATAAATGTATATACATATATATACATATATATATATATATAGACATATATATATACATTTGTATATAGACATTTATATACATATGTATATAGACATATATATACATATGTATATATACATATATATACATATGTATATGTACATATATATATATACATATATATATATGTACATATATATACATATATATATGTACATATATATACATATATATGTATATGTAAATATATATACATATACATATACATATTAGTGTTGGGACGAATAATTGGCATCGGAATCGGGAATCGGAAACATTTCTAGGTATCAGAATAAGTATCAAAATCGGAAAAACTTTCCGATGCCCAAAACGATTCCTTTAATTATTTAAAAAGTTTAATTTTGGTTAAAGAACCCCCCCAGAAATGTTCCCTCATAAATCTTTCCCCAATCATAAACCTTAAATAGGGCCCTCAGAATTTTATCATGCGTTTGGTATAAAATATTTATTTTTCATGGTAAGTACCCAACTGAGCTCCAATCTACATATCCTTACCAAACTTTCAAGAAAATCCCTCGTCTAGCTGAAACCACTATCAATAATTTCCTGCGTCCTTTATCTGTGCCTAAACCTAAATGTAGATTCCATGAACAAAGTTTCTTTCTTAGAAATCCACGCCTTCCGTCTCCCTGCTTTCCAACTGATTACAATATGGTCGTCTTCAAGTTCAACGTAATCAAATTCTTGATAAGCCCTCCCTTTAAGTAATTTACAAAATTTCCACTACTAACGATTACTGCGATATTTTCCCATTGACTACCGTACATTCATTAACCTTTATCCTCGAGTGGCCTCTGAGCCTTGATAAATTGTGACTCTTTTGTAAAATAAAGGTATATGATATTTCTTATAAGCATTAACTTTTCTGAATTTTTACCGAGGTTCATTTACTCGGCGCGTCTAAAGAGTGACAGGCCAAGGAAAATGTTATTTCAAATTGGTAAGTTACACATCGACAAAGCCCCTCATAGCAGTACGAGGACGCATTCAGAAACCACAACGGATTTCTGTGCGTCGAGGTCTTGTTTAAAGAAAGTACTAAAAAAATAAAGGAAAGAGGAAAAAAAAACTTGTAACCAGAAAGAAAAGACATAATCAACTAAATGATATCGGATTTCTTGCGCATGTGCAGAAGATATCAAGCTTGTCTGTAGTGTGACGTCACTAGATGCGCGGATGTCTGATTAAGTGGGCTGTTTAGATTGGAGAGTTTAGACAGGAAATTTGTATTTTTGTTGTGATTGAACATGACTTTTTATAGCCGGAAGGGAAAAGGGGTGACGTTGCATCGACTAGGACTAGCAAACGTACGCACTCGATAACGCACGTAGACATATTGCTCGTACTTTCATACACAGCCTGAACTGCAAAAGGATTTTTAATAGTATAAGGTTTTCATAATTTCTACAAGTAGAAAACCTGTCTGAAATAAATCCATGTAGAAAGACGGAAAATGCAAAAGGAAAAAAGACACGGCATACACGCACAAACTTGAATGCCTACTGGAGAGAACTTGGATGCCTACTAGACGCCATCTGCGAGTGTCTAAGGTTTGTCTGCGCAGGGTTTTGTCAGGGCAAATTAGCACAAGGATACTTTTCTCTACAAGTAAACCCTGACCAAATATTTCAAATCATATAGTATTAAAAAAAATATATTTATATATGTATTTCCGTATCCCCTGTTTAATGTTTCTATCTCCCTCCCTTCTCCACTTTCTTTTATATCTTCCCTATTTTTTTCTTTCTTCTTTTATTATCGGCTCTTCTTCAATGATCCCTATTATATATATAGTGGCCTATATTTTTTTAGCTATTACCTACATATATACTACCTTCC